>NW_018480066.1:147328-165994 GCF_002113885.1 Mizuhopecten yessoensis | reverse complement strand
CTCCTACAAGGGTATCCGGATCGCAGTGGGGTGTACTCCTACAAGGGTATCCGGATCACAGTGGGTTGTACTCCTACGAGAGTATCCAGATCGCAGTGGGTTGTTCTCCTACAAGGGTATCCGGATCGCTGTGGGTTGTACTCCTACGAGGGTATCCGGATCGCTGTGGGTTGTACTCCTACAAGGGTATCCGGATCGCTGTGGGTTGTACTCCTACGAGGGTATCCGGATCGCAGTGGGTTGTACTCCTCCGAGGGTATCCGGATCGCTGTGGGGTTAACTGTAACTCTAGTTTCTTCTGTTTAATGTGTGTTAAATAATAAACTGAAGGGTCGGAGCTGTCATACAGATTTGTGCAGATAGCTGCTGTAAACATGTGAAGCATTTACGGTTGATTAAATTATTTCTTAATGGTACAATGTAATAGAACAAAGGTAGAGAGGATATACGAATAAGTTCATTCTTCAGGTTAAGTGTGAAGAGCCTGTCAAACAACTAAGGCAGGCTATTTTCAAAAAGATTAAGTCCTTACAGCCACAAGTTAAGTAATCACGGAAGCTCTCATTGATTTTCCATGCAGCCTTACAATAACATCCATATCGTAAAAGTTGTTGGGTAGATAACCCTGAATTGTTTTTGCATAAATGGTATCCATAGTTATAATGCACACTAGCCGTAATATGTATATAGCAAAAGTGATTAGACTATTGTGTTGTCAGACAAGCTGCTTCTTTCACCTATCTATACCACTTTATATTTTGTAGGCCGACCTAGCGACATTGTTTTATATGTGGATGCCGTGCTGTGGATGTCTAAAACACGCCATGCCTCGACTCAGCAGCTCGTGTACGAATGAAACAGTCATTCTCCGACGTCAGAGTACAGTCCTCAACAGTAAACTGAACGCAAATTCGTGTCGATTGTCGTCTACCTCAAAAACACGCTTGCAACAATTTGCTCAAACAACATATGATAATAAGCGTTACCTTGAACCTGTCCAAAGCAGCAGAGAATGTTCGGGATGCTCTGGCGGTTCCTCTGATGAATGAACTTCAGAACTTTATGACTTGCAATTGGTTTTAACTTTGGAATAGGGAGTAGTCCTTAGCAATATATGACCCTTACAACCTTTCTTTGGAGATGTTTACGAGAAGTTAAAAACAAGCTGCTGGACCTTACAAGTAAATGAAACAGGTGGGGAGCAACGTTTCAACTTGTTTATAAGAAACAAATTGCAGTGTACAAAATGTTAAATTATTTTGGGTATCTATTGGTATTTAGTACTCAATCGAACAGGATTGATTTTGGTCTCCCAATAGGGCAAACCGATGAAATGTTTCAAAACAGTTTTCTAACGATAGAGAAGTTTTTGAACAAGAAGAGATCTTGCTGGTAATGTGCATGTTGAGCTGCAAGCTCAGTTGAAATAATACAATTTAACTAACTACAATATGTAGCTGTAATGCTAGTAAGACCCATCCAGTCTTTGCCATCACTGATTTTTTCTTTCATTAAATCACCTAACCTGATCTGACAGTATTGTGTTACTGCAACTGTTGACATAAGTAAATGGCCATTGGATTGGCATGTTAGATGATCATAGATGCAAAGCTGCAGATTAAATGGTTAACAATGAAAAAACATTTGCATGTTCTTAAGATACTCGTGTTATCCTCCATATGGTGTGACGGTTATAAATTGTTAATTTTGAAAGCTACTAGTATTCAAGATTAATTATACTCGAAATAGACTGATAAGTTAAATCAATCAACATATATTGAATGTAACTTAAAGCTACAATGTATAATACATCGGAAGCACGGGCGCTTTAAACAATTATTTTTTCAATAGTTTAGTGATCAATTAGTGTATCCTTGTCATCGAACCATGCCTATCTCCTCTTTTTACATTAATTTTTCAGACGGCCACGGATACAGTGATCCACATTAGCTAGCCATACAGAACCTATACCACTCGACAGACCAAGGTCAAGGTCCCGCATTACATCACATTTGTTTATATTTATCCAGTCCCGCCCTGTTCCTTTCACCTCGGTCTGCCCCGGGGAACGAGATTCACGTCAGATCGGCGAGAACTGCCGGACGAAGGCCATCGTCTTCGATACCTCCTAACCTTTGGAGAGGTTTGGTTATAATGATGGATATATCTAACGTCATAAACGAGCTGTTTAAGCTCGAAACAAAATTAATCATAGTCATTATTACTTTTCATTTTGTCGATACATTTTTGCGAATTTGTTGGTCGGTAGCCCATCATCCATGATTAATTTCTGACGAAACTGTAGCAGCCATAACTGATGTATATTGGCCATTGTTGTAAGATTGTGTATCGATCCCCAGGGGTACTGCTGTCTACCAAACCAGGGATTCATATGAGTCGTATGAACAACGAGGAGTAATCCATCACCACGTCATAAGTATAGACATGACAGCACTATATCTATCTAGGCCTTGGATCTCCCGCCATGATGAAATAACGACCCATCCAACACCAGCGTAGGCCGTTAACGAGCACTGTTCCCCGGGTGATTTGACCCTATGTCAATCCGCGTGTAAAAGTAGTCCCCGATCGTTAGTAAATCTTTTATTAATTACGTGGTCCTAGGGATATAATATAGGCCACACGAGATTGTTGCCTGCCTATGAAGTGATTTTGAAGTTACCGATGACAATCTTAACAGATGAAATTGTTAGATGTCAAACTTCGGTTTTGAAGCATGTCGACGACTGATGGCAGACATTTTGTACAATCACATCCAGAATCAACATTTTGTTCTTGAAAAATATTATGAAATAAAATTGTGATTGTACAGTACACTACTTGTATCGTTCTTCTCTAGTAAAAATATTTTACCGCCGAGATTATTTGGAAAAAATAGCTGTGTGAATGAACACATCTATTTATTAGTGTAAATACATTAGGTACAATGTATGAATAATTGCACCTGTATTTTGAAGTTACCGATGACAATCTTAACAGATGAAATTGTTAGATGTCAAACTTCGGTTTTGAAGCATGTCGACGACTGATGGCAGACATTTTGTACAATCACATCCAGAATCAACATTTTGTTCTTGAAAAATATTATGAAATAAAATTGTGATTGTACAGTACACTACTTGTATCGTTCTTCTCTAGTAAAAATATTTTACCGCCGAGATTATTTTGAAAAAATAGCTGTGTGAATGAACACATCTATTTATAAGTGTAAATACATTAGGTACAATGTATGAATAATTGCACTTGTATTTTGAACACACATGATGCCATTCCCTAAATAAACATCAGGATTTGGCCGTCATTACACACAGCTCCAATATTTAATGCAACTTATTAATATAACTGTGTGAGACTTTTAACATATTTACCCAGGTCAGTACAGATAGCACTCCATCAATCTCAGTAAAAGTACAATTCGGTAGAAGATAAAGAAATATCCTCTTCAATTACGTATGTACATGTATTTAAGTTTTGCCTCACTTTAGATAACGTGAAATGTGTTTTTTCTTATATCCATTAAAACCCCGCTGATAAACAAAAATATTTTAATAACTAAATAATATAATAGAGCTGAAACTTTTCCGACAAATTGGGATGTGTCCTGTAAGACCACCCACTGGTGCTTTGAAGTGGAAAGGAATTATTTTCCTATCAAAATTAAAGCCAATCAGGAGGAATCACCGGGCGTTTCGGGAGCTGTGTGAAACCTATAACATCTGCATACCGTTTGTAGCGGGACGTAATGCGCTGGTATCACTTTCTACGTACACGAGTGTTGATTAAATAAATCCTTTGAACATCATGGATAATGTTTAAGAAATAAGGAATCATTATAAAAAACTAATAACTTCATTGCATGTCAAATAGCAGGTGCTGTCTGAAATAAACATGTTTATTAAAACCGCATGTGTGCACCTGACAGCCACAACATCAAGAGAAACATAAGCCTATGTCACTATCTTATAAAACATGCACTAACCTTTTTACTGCATGTTGACTCATATTTATAGACCTCAGAAACGATGTAGCAATTTCAGCTGAGCAGTATATAGATACATATACATCGTAAGTAAATCAAGGATTTGTTTTAGTTGTTAGGTTTTTGACGATCTCTCCTGCGACCAGTACTCGTTGATCATTATAACGCACCTGAGTGGACGAGAAAATGTGTTTGGGCCGATTCCACTGTAGTGTATACAAATGGTTTCTTAATCTGATGAGGTTATTTCCCCAATCTATCGCCCAACAGTTGTCCCACAATTGTATGTGACACTCTCTGTAATAGCGGACGTTCCTCTCGTCCTTGTTAATTCCATTGTGTGACAGGATCTGTAATGGAGATTGCCCTTTCAGCCCTAGTGTAATGTTTCAGCCCTTGTGTACTTTTTCAGCCCTTGGGTAATTTCGCTGACTTTGGGTTTTGTGTGTGCGCGTCCATTTTTTTCAGTTTCTGTTATAGGCCACTTTCATACCAGTCCTTGTACATGTATAATCCCATTCTGTGATACCGTCTGTAACAGACAGTTTGTCTCTCAGTCCTCGTTTAATCCGGCTGAATTTGTTTTTTTCTGTGTCCTTGTAGCACTCCTTAGGTTGCTTTCGGGCGTCGTTATACTTATACATAATTGAAAAACATTTTATAAAGCCAAATATAGGTCATATTTACACCTTTTCTGATGGGTTCCTACTTGACCATACCAGCGGATCACACCATCTCAAGCTTCGATACACCTCGTGCACTTTGGTGTGTAGTTATGATCGACGTTCAGTTGTCTCCTGACGAGAGAAAACGGCAGGTAAACGAGGAAAACAACAAATGGCTGGGTCTAATGAATATCCATTGTACATGAAGATTAATTCAATCTAACATTTGGATAGGCTATAGTTCATACAAGATATTAAATGGTTTCCCGTTGAATACTACATTTATAAATATTTCACTCGTATGACAGAATAAACAATATATATATATATGTGATATTTTAAAAAAAAGTCCAACGTGAACCGGGTAAAATATAAATGGTATGCAACGGGGAAACTATATTTTTTTCTAATGTTCGCACGACATGAATATTGTTGCTTAAAATGGCGTGGAAATTAGTAGCCCAATATTTGACGCCGAGTTCTACATGACACCACGCTTGACAAAAATGCAGAGTGCCATTTCAAATTGAATACACGACGCTATTCTGCCGTTTGGTGCTATTATCTGGTACACTGTAAGATTTCCAGACAAAAATGATAGCAATTATGTAGTTATGTAAATATCATACTGTATGTTGCAAAATAACTACATATCATTCTGACTTCGCTTCATTTGAAGGACACACCAAACAAACAATAGAAGCCGAGGACAAATCAAACAAAAGATAGAAGCTGAAGACAAATTTACACAAACAATAGAAACCGAGGACAAATTAACATAAACAATAGAATCCGAGGACAAATTAACACAAACAATAGAAACCGAGGACAAATTAACACAAACAATAGAAACCGAGGACAAATTAAAACAAACAATAGAAACCGAGGACAAATTAAAACAAACAATAGAAACCGAGGACAAATCAAACAAACGATAGAAACCGAGGACAAATTAAACAAACGATAGAAACCGACGAATAATTAAACCTAATCAATTGAAAATGAGGCCAAATCGAAACGAACAATTGGAACCCAGTACACACCAAACAAACAAAAGGAACTCATGGTCAATCAAATAAACGATAGAAACCGAGGACAAATTAACACAAACAACAGGAAACGAGGGAACACAAAATCAAACGGACAAAGGACATGAAAGTCGTTAAAAGTGGTTGGCGCAAATAAGTGCATTATAAGGGTACGTGTTTTGTTTGCCACAAACGACACCCATCATAATATATCCCCACTTATTTACTAACTTATGTCGGTCTCATGAACAGTAGAAAAGTATTAAATCAACAGATGGACCAAAAAACGCACATTGTGAAATCATGTCATGATGGCAACCGTAATAATACAGCGAAAAGTACGTCTCATCGAACATAACATGTGACAAAATCAGCGTTGAAGAAGAAAAGAAAACAGCTAACAGAAACGGAGATGCTCAACAGGGAACTCGAGACTGAGAACCACGAGTTTAGGGAACAATTTCTTACACTTCAAACTCATTCAATGAAGTACAACTTAATATTTTCGGGTATCGCAAGCGAGGCTAGTATTGATGAGGAAAGCACAGAGAAAGCTCTCAAAACCTTTATCGAGCACCATCTGGAGATAATGGATGCCAAGAACATAGCGTTCCAAAACGTGCATCGTCTCCGCCCTCGTCGTGATGGCAAACGGAGGAGCATTATTGCCAAAGTCGTAAATCACAACGATCTTGATCGTGTGCTTAAGGCCGCACCTGAAAAGCTTAGCAATAAACCGGAACACTCCATCAAGCTGCAGTATCCGACTAAGATCAGTGACCGCCGTTCTGCCCTCTATCCGATTATGAAAGAGTACAGACGAAAGGGCGACACGGCCAAAATAGTGTACAATATATTATATGTGAACGGTAGCCCCTACCAACCAGTCGAATCATCTGGTAATCAGCGATGGGATACCCGCCCATCCCCGGTCAATCACCACCCTAACCATCGCGCAACTACAGACATCCACCACGCAACCCCTGGCAGTCACCACGCACCCCTGGCAGTCACCGCGCACCCTCTGGCAGTCACCGCGCACCCTCTGGTAGTCAACGCGCACCCTCTGGCAGTCAACGAGCACCCTCTGGCAATAACCGCGCACCCTCTGGCAGTAACCGCGCACCCTCTGGCAGTCACCGCGCACCCTCTGGCAGTCATTGCGCACCCTCCGGCAGTCACCGCGCACCCTCTGGCAGCCACCGCGCACCCTCTGACAGTCACCGCGCACCCTCTGGAAGTCATCGCGCACCCTCTGGCAGTCACCGCGCACCCTCTGGCAGTCATCGCGCACCCTCTGGCAGTCATCGCGCACCCAATGAACACTACCTCGACAATCAACGCGCACATGCACGTCTCACCGATAATCGCACCCCTCTCGCTCCTAGCAACGCCTTTCCTCCAGGACACGTGATTGAAACCCTCCCATCAGATCCCCAACCCGACACTCAGTCTCTACGAGAGACTGTCCTATAGGACAATACATCGTACACCTCAAACTTTGCACCAGATAAGTCCAATGAACTTAAGTTTGGCTTCCTAAATGTATGTGGAATAATATCAAAATTACTTGATCCCGAATTCCAAAACCTAATAATTAATTACGATGTTTTAATTTGTACGGAAACAAAAATTGATGAATATGATGAGCTGAATCTACCAAATGGTTATGTATCCTTTTCAAAATACAGAACTAAATCTAAACGTAAATCTGGAGGAATAACTGTTATCTTTAAGAAATGCTTATCCAATTACGTACGTTTTCATAAAACACAGTCTGAATATGTTCTGTGGCTTGAAATATCTAAAGACCTGTCCCTCCTAAATGAGAATATACTTACAGGTTGTGTATATACCCCTCCTGAGAATTCAAAGTATTCCTCAGACAGCGCATTCACAGAAATTGAGGATGAGTTGATTATGTTATCACATGAAAATAAAAAAATCGTGCTTGGGGGCGATTTTAATTCAAGAACTTCTAAAATCGTAGATTATATTGAACCCGATGAAAATGTATATGACAATTTAGACATTGTTGAAAACAATTTGATTATCGACAATATGTTTTCTTTACAGCGATTAGTTCAACACGATATCCCCCTCCCAAGATTTTCCCAAGATAAAGGACGTTTTAATAACTTTGGGTCAAAACTAATCGAAATGTGCAAACGAGGCTCTTTATTTATTGCAAATGGTCGAGTTTCTTGTGATAAGTGTATAGGGAGAACTACATGTAAAGATTCTAGTGTTCATAACATATTTTGAAATTAATGATTTTAACCCACTCTTTCGTGCATAATCTAATAAATTTCTCGTGTATGTTTCCGGTAAAAAAATAATCACGAAAAAGAATGTCTTTCAGACGAAGACTATATCAGATGGGATTACATGAAATCGGCAAATATTTCACAAGAAGTGAAAAACAACTTACATAGTATTAATATAAATCTAAATAATGTTTTACTTAGTGATACTATCACCAACGAACAGGTAAATGGTCTAGTGACCGACATATATCTACTGTGTTAACAAATAGCGCCACTAATACAATAGGTGTGTCGCACCGTCGTAGAAATACGTACAAAAATGAAAATAAGCAATGGTTTAACCACGATTGTAAACTTGCTAGAAACGCCTTTAATAAATATAAAATTAGATATAAAAACAAGTTAACGGAAACCAAACACACGATCAATAAAAAAGGGAGAGAATACAGAAAACAACTAAGGAAAAATTACAAAAAAGATCAAGAGAAATGCACAAAAGAATTAAGAGAGAATTCCAAACGGGCCCCTTAAGCATTCTGGAAAACACTTAAATTTATTCACAAAATAAAAATACTACGTCAGACATGTACCTATTGACGTCCTAAATGACTATTTTCACTCGAAGAGGACAGTAATAATGACGAGGTTGATAACGGCAGTTTTGAAAATGATGAAGACGACAACAATACATTGAATGGAGCAATTACTGAATCAGAAAAACAAAATCATTAAAAAATAATAAAGCGTCCGGCCCGGACCGCGTTTTAAATGAATATCTGAAAAATTCCCCACCGGAAATGACCACAGTCTATTGTAAATTGTTGAATATAATATCAGACACGGCAATCATTCCGGAAAGTTGGAGTGTCGGTACATTGTATTATCAAACCAATATACAAAAATAAGGGAAGTCCAGAAGACCCAGATAATTATAGAGCTATGAAATGAAATTTTAGAAATTGTAGATATTTTTACTTACTTAGGAATAACATTCAATTACAATGGCAGTTTTGTAAACGCAAGACACAAATTGATCAATCAGGCCCAAAAGTCAATATTTGCTATATACAAACAAATCAGGAACCTTTCTCTTCCTATATAGATTTACAATTAAAACTTTTCGATTCTTTAGTGGAACCGATTATATTGTATGGATCGGATGTATGGGGATTCGAAACCTGAAAAATAATCGAACAGATTCATCTTAAGTTTTGTAAAAGAATTCTTAAAGTGAGATCTACAACGCCTAATTTTATGATTTATGGCGAGCTAGGTCGTGTGCCATTGGAAATAAATGTTAAACGAAGAATGTTAGGTTTTTGGAATAGAATAATTAGTAATGAAAACAAACTCAGCAGCATATTACTACGACTGGCTTTACATATGCAAAACGATGATACTCTTCCGTTCAAATGGATTAACTATATAAAAGGTATTTTCAATGAAACGGGATTTTCTTACATATTTGATTATAAATTACAGATGCCTGATGGATTTTACAAATGTATTTTAAAACAACAGCTTAATGATTACTTTGTACAGCAATGGTTCGATGACATTACTAGCTCATCTCGTGGGCAGTTCTACACTCTATTTAAAACGGAATTTGGTCTAGAAAAATATTTATTAAATCTGCCAGAACATATCAGAACACCAATAACAAAACTGCGCACTTCGAATTTGAAGTTTCCAATTGAAACAGGTAGATGGTAAATGTATAACATACCCCGAGATAATCGACTATGTAATTTGTGCGTGGAAAGTGTCGGGGATGAATTTCATTATCTATTTGAATGCAATAATATAACTATATCCACCTTACGTAACAAATATATTCCTCGTTATTATTGCACAAACCCAAATATTTATAAGTTTAAACGTCTTTTATCATTATGCAATCAACGAGTTCTGACAGGTTTATCTATGTTCCTCTTTTGTGAATGATGCATATGTATAACTGTTAATAATGTAAATAACTTGGGAATTATATGTATGGTTGTTTTTTATGTTTGCTTTGTATTTTCCATTGTATGTCATATCATGTTACTATACCGTACCGGCTCTAAATTGAACTGTGTATTCTTTCAGTTATACATGTGTATTCAAATACGTATATTGTACTTCATTTTCCATATCTGCAACTTTATTTCCTCATGTAACACATAGTATGTGTCCGAGTGTCAATACAATCTTGCTTGTATACATGCATGCACCTGTCCATCCTTTTAAAATTTAATATATGAATTAATGTACATGTACCTCATGTTACACATTTTCATGTGTTGGAAATAAAATCTGAAATCTGAACATAAAATCGACGGTAGTATAAACGATTCGAATGAAATCTGTGGCATGAAAAAGGAGCTTGCCTTTAGTCGACGGCACCTGAAGCGACCAGCACGGCACATATAGTAGCAACGAAACTGGTAATAATAAAATACGACACACATTTCACAAAACAAAATCTTATGCTAAAACTGCGAGTGTTTGTCATCATACTTTATTTCATTTAATTGCAATACAATGGGAGTTAAAACCATGTGNGGGGGGGGGGGGGGGGGGGCTTGATTGTTTCCAGTGCTGCGTTTTCAAACATTGCTTTCTGAAATCACATCCAAACGGTTCCCTTGTACTATATCACGATGCTTTTAGTCTGAAACCTCACACATCCTACCTCGTGGATACCAGTAACGATCTGACCAAATTGTATCAAAGTTGGAAATAGCACACGATGTGAAGTGATATCGGCAAACGACGTGATTTGACGACTTCTGCATGTCTCGGTAATAGCACATCTCCCGTCTGATCATTTCTAGATCTCGTCTACAAAATCTCGTGAGACTTCGCTACTGGTTCACCAATCTTAGGTTTCTGAAATTTAAACCTTCCCGTCTGAAAACAACGAGATCTAAAGTAAATGTTGTGTGGGGTTTCGAGATGAAATTGTTAATCAATATGTCTAAAATAACTAAAAAATATTGCAATCATGTCATTTTCATAATATGCTAAAATCTGGAATGTATAATTTCGATCGACAAAATTAAAGTCAGTCTTTACAAGGTACAAGATACAAAAAACTTTATTTAACGTCGCATACAGGTAAACAAGGAATATTAGCTCTTGAGAGCTATTATTGCGACAAACATATGTAAAATAACAATAACATATTTTATTACAAGTAAAGGGAGACAATAAAATATATATTAATAAAAAAAAACAGCAGTAAAAATCATCACAGAAAAAGAAAGTATACATATCCCAGGTTTCTAAGTGATTGGGAGTCCCTACCTACAAAGGCCCCCGGGATATACATATAAAAACAGTGTTAATATATGAAAAGCATTAAATGTGATCACAAATAAATAGTATTCAGAATAAGAAAATAAAAGACATAGTTAATAGTGAATGAATACTTGTATATCACACAAGAATTACTTACATGTAGGACGTAGGATTAAAACATTATGAAGTGGAATATACATACAATGCTAATATAGCAAAGAATAAAATTGACAGAATATACGCTATTATAGTGTGAATTAAAAATGATACCGAAATCAATTAACAAAATTTATCAAGTTTTGTAAAAAAAAAAATGTATTTTGGAATATATGGAATTAAGATACAAATAAGATGCTGCAAAAATAAAGAATAGAATTAAAACATATAAGAAATGAATAAGGATAATAAAAGTATCACACAATCCAAAATGTCAGGTGGCAGAGGTAACCAGGGCACAGATTGAAGTATCACTCTTTGCAGATATTGAAAAGGCAGATGCGGCCATCCCAGGAATGAACCAGCCTCCTGAAGTTTTCAACATTTCGGAAGTCATTTGGGAGACTGGTTCACACCCGGGCGGCCTCAAAAGCGAACGATTTATGTCCATACTTCACAGTGTTGACCCTGGGCACCTCTGCAGCATTTTCTTTCCTGGAGTTTTAATTAGACAATTCAATATCTACAAGATTATAAACATATTCAGGAGATATTTTGTTTAAAATTTATAAACCTCACAACCCATTTCCTTCAGACGCCTTTCATGAAGCCTGTCGCTGTTGGTTATACTGAGTAAGTGTCTGAAGGATGAGTTGTGATCATTATGTATGAACCTTAAAGCTCTTTCTTGTATCTTTTCTAGCTTTCTGACACTCTTCATGGAACAAGAGTGCCAGACTAAAGGACAGTAGTAAATGAAATGATGAAAGAATTATAAATTACAAGTCTACCTTGTTTGGGTAAAAAAATCCCAATTCGCTTTAAAATGGACAATTGCCTTGAGGCTTTCCTACAAATTTCAGAGATATGAGCTTCAAAGTTTAAAAATGAATCAAAGTTGACACCTAAAAGTATGACAACACTGTCAGGAACAATATCTATTTCGCCAATACTAAAAGACTGTATAGCATATACCGAACGTTTCCCTATACAAATGGCCTGGAATTTGTTAGGGTTTGCTTTCATCTTGTTTAATTTAAACCAGTTTATTAAATTTTGACAGTCATTTTCAATATGTTTTAAAGCATTTGGGTATTTATTCGATTCACTGACAGTGTTGTCGTCTGCATATTATACAATTTACAGGATGTCACATATAAAAACATATCATTTACAAATACATTAAAAAGCCAGGGGCCTAAAATAGAACCCTGGGGTACCCCTTCAGCATTTCCAGCCAGTCACCGCATTTGGAACCAACTTTTACCTGCTGCTTTCTGCTGCTTTCTGCTACTCAGGTAGCTGGACACCAGGGGCCTGTTCGTTTATGCGGAACAACCGGTTTAACCGTCTATAAATGTAACAATTTCGGGTATAAATCCTGGCGGACCTGCAAATGTGTATGCAGGCCTTGAAAGGCTTTTTCAAGGCTCGCCGGAAAGCTGCATCAGATTACTAAGTCCGACTTTATTTAATAAACGAACAACAGTGGTCCGATCGGTTTGACCGTTTAAACGAAAACGGCCCTGGTTAACTGAGGCTTTGGTCAGGCCAGGCCATAGGCCTCCAGCTTCCCGACCAACAAGTTACATGTATGAGGAAGAGAGTCAAAAGCATTGGAGAGGTCCATCAGTATGGCAGCGACATACTCATGGTTGTCCAGGGCTCTACACCAATCCTCAACAGGGTGGATTGACACCAAAATCCTGGTCGGAAGGCTGCAAGGAAAGGATGAAAAACATTACTAAAAAAGTCAGTTGATCGCACATGGTTCTTTCATTTTTTTTCGATATACAAGTTAAAATGCTAACTGGTCGGTAGTTTTGTCTCTCTTTCAGAACAAGTTATCCAAATTTTATAAGGAACGAGATACTGTAAAGTATGATAATTAACGTATCACAAGGTAACAAATTTACATAAGCGTCACGACACTTGTTTTTGTTTCCTTTTCTGTTTTATAAAACATGTTTTTCGATGTATTGTCAAACAAAATTTGAATAAAACAAAGTTTAAACCAACGTATCACTGATTTTGTTATTTGACGATTGTATCCTATAATTGACACTATAGCCACTAGAGATCTACTCTTATCATTACTGTGTACAACCCATGTCTAAATACATTCTTCAAAAACACGTAGCATGCCTAGTCGCTGGAATCTACACGCGAACCATTAATACCAATCCCGGAAGGAAGACATTCTTCAGAACAAACCCTTATCAAATGGTTTGTAGTTCTCTTGAGGCAGTTGATTTGGATGACGAATTGCGATAATTGTGATGTCGTAAAGTCACACCATACGCTATAAGAGATATGAACACGGGCTTGGTTGTTGATTAATTGTGTTGCGGACCTGTATGTATTCATTATCAAAGGATAGAGAATAAAGCCCATGACAGGCGCGTTTACATGTTGTTCTCGAGGGACAGCAAAGGGGGAGATATGGAACAGATGTCACGTACTGAGTCAAAGACCAACAACTCCAATTTGTCTTTAGTCTAATAGTCGAACCACATCGCTACTGATGGTGCCGTGGAATAATATCAAGCGGTGTAAGTGCGCCTTTTTTTTTAGAGTATTCCACAGATTTTACGCATCAGGGCCGACGAATCACCCAAATGAAGGAGAAGATAACAACGGTATGCTGTTATAACCAAAATAATACGCAATGACATAAATCTATTTGGAATTTTGTACAGCATCACTTTGCACAACTCTAAAAATAATATTGTAACGGAGACAGGGATAAAACTAAAAGACATTCAACAGATTAAATAATACAGCACTTTAATAGCATTATGTATTTGTAAAAGAATAGATAACTCCAGTCTTTATTGCAGGCTTACGATCCAGCTCAGATTTGGCCTTGAGAGGGAATTCCGATAGCAAACAAATGTATTTTAAATGTCTTCACGAATTATCTTTAATAGTTATACACAAAATGTAACTCAGACAGATATCTTTTTATTTAACAAAATATTTATCTGATGTAAAAGATAACATTTACAGATTTATTTCTATTAATGTAATTGATCTTTGTGGTAATGTTATTAAATACATTATTCCTGAGAATAGAAGAACACTGATTTTGACAGAATAATGTGTTATATGCATATAATCGATTTTCAAAGTAAACAAAAATATATGTATACCGTATGGGAACACAATTGAAGTACAGTGTTCGTACACATTATGCACATCTAGCATCAATAGGTTACATATGAAGTTCATACGTTTCTATTGTGTAAAAGGTCGTGACAGAGCAATGAAATATGTTCATATGTTTGTGGTGAATGTGTAGTTCACGGGGCTCGATTAGCACCAATCGTTGCTTGTGAACTGAAAAAGAAAGATGACAGAATTTGTTTGTTAAGATTGTCGTTTATCAATACCATTGTTTAAAAACATCGGAGATATGTTGCCGCCTTTTCTCCTGGTGTTAGACATGGAACTATTGACGAGTCCTCACTATCTACCAGTTTGTCACATTTTTTGTTGAATTATAGATTTACGTATGGTTTTCAGCAGATGTTTGGATTTTATTTTTTCAATGTTTCAGACTGCCATCAACATCTCGAGATTGTAAAACTTTTATATACAGGTACATTCATACCAAGATTGTAAACCTTCGAGATATAGATACATTAATACCGACATTGTTTACCATTTAGCTATAGATGCATTAATATAGAGATTGTTTACCTTTTAGATATAGATACATTAATACCGAGATTTTTTACCTTTTAGATATAGATACATTATTAATAACGAGATTGTTAACCTTTTAGATATAGATACATTAATACCGACAATGTTTATCTTTTATATATAGATACATTAATACAGAGATTGTTTACCTTTTAGATATAGATACTTTAATACCGACACTTTTTTAATCATTTAGATATATATACATTAGTACCGAGATTGTTTACCTTCAAGATATGGATACTTTAATACATTTACCGACATTGATTACCATTTAGATATATATACATTTATACCGAGATTGTTTACCTTTTAGATATAGATACATTAATACTGATTTTGTTTACCTTTTAGATAAAAATACATTAATACCGAGATTGTTTCCCTTCAAGATATAGATACTTTAATACCGACACTTTTTTAATCATTTAGATATATATCCATTTATACCGAGATTGTTTACATTCAAGATATAGATACTTTAATACCGACACTTTTTTAATCATTAAGATATATATACATTGGTACCGAGATTGTTTCCCTTCAAGATATAGATACTTTAATACCGACACTTTTTTAATCATTTAGATATATATACATTGGTACCGAGATTGTTTGCCTTCAAGATATGGATACTTTAATACATTTACCGACATTGATTACCTTTTAGATATAGATACTTTAATACCGACATTGATTTCCATTTAGATATAGATACGTTAATACCGAAATTGTTAACCTTTAGATAAAGATTCATTAATACCGAAATCGTTTACCTTTAGATAATGATACATTAATACCGCAATTGTTTACCATTTAGATATATATCCATTTATACCGAGATTTTTTGCTTTTAGATATAGATACTTTAATACCGACATTGATTTCCATTTAGATATAGATACTTTAATACCGACACTTTTTTAATCATTAAGATATATATACATTGGTACCGAGATTGTTTCCCTTTTAGAAAAAGATACACTACTACCGAAATTGTTTACCTTTTCGATAAAGATACATTAAAACCGAAATTGTTTACCTTTACATAAAGATACATTAATACTGATTTTGTTTACCTTTTAGATAAAGAAACATTTATACCGAGATTTTTTTCTTTTAGATATAGATACGTTAATACCGAAATTGTTTGCCTTTTAGATAAAGAAACATTTATAACGAGATTGTTTACCTTCAAGATATGGATACTTTAATACATTTACCGACATTGATTACCTTTTAGATATAGATACTTTAATACCGACACTTTTTTAATCATTAAGATATATATACATTGGTACCGAGATTGTTTGCCTTCAAGATATGGATACTTTAATACATTTACCGACATTGATTACCTTTTAGATATATATACATTGGTACCGAGATTGTTTACCTTTAATATATAGATACATTAAGACCGAAATTGTTTACATTTTAGATAAAGATACAGTAATACCGATATTGCTTACCTTTTATATATGGATACATTAATACTGATATTGTTTACCTTTTAGATAAAGAAACATTTATAACGAGATTGTTTACCTTTAATATATAGATACATTAGTACCGAGATTGTTTACCATTTAGATATAGATACTTTAATACCGACACTTTTTTAATCATTTAGACATATATACATTAGTACAGAGATTGTTTACCTTTTAGATATAGAAACATTAATATCGAAATTGTTTCCCTTTTAGAAAAAGATACATTAATACTGATATTGTTAACCTTTTAGATAAAGATACATTAATACCGATATTGCTTACCTTTTATATATAGATACATTAATAACGAGACTGTTATCCTTTGATATATTTTCCTTTTATATATAAATACATTAATCTTGATTTTGTTTACCTTTGATATATTTTCCTTTTATATATAGATACATTAATAACAATCAACTTCCTGATGTGTTGTTATTGGGTACGCAGTGTAAATTCACCTTAATTTGCCTCCACATGTACTGATGTATTGTCATTAGGTGCATGTACGCAGTGTAAATTCAATTTAATTGGCCTCCGAGTTTCACTGACGTGTTGTCATTTAGTTCGCAGCGTAATTCACTTTAACTGGCCTCCGATTCTAACTTTTGTATTGTCATTATGTCCGCTGTGTAAATTCACTTAAATTCGTCTCCGATTCTTACTGATAAATTGTTATTGTGTACGCAGTGTAAATTCACTCTGATTAACCTCCGGTTCTTACTGATGCATTGTTATTAGGTACGCAGTGTAAATTCACTTTAATTCGTGTCCGATTCTTACTGATATATCGTTATTGGGTACGCAGTGTAAATTCACTTTGATTTACCTCCTATTCTTACTGATGTATTGTTATTGGGAACGCAGTGTAAATTCACTTTAATTTACCTCCAATTCTCACAGATGTATTGTTATTGGGTTCGCAGTGTAAATTCATTTTAATTGGCCTCGGACTATTACTGATGTATTGTTAAAAGGTCGGCAGTGTATATTCACTTTAATTCGCCTCCGATTCTTACTGATGTATTGTTATTGGGTACGCAGTGTAAATTCACTTTAATTCGCCTCCGATTCTTACTGATGTAATGTCACTAGGTACGAAGTGTAATTTCACTGTAATTGGCCTCCGATTCTTACTGTTGTAATGTCACTAGGTACGAAGTGTAAATTCACTGTAATTGGCCTCCGACTATTACTGATGTATTGTTATTGGGTACGCCGTGTAAATACACTATAATTTGCCTCCGACTCTTTCTGATGTATTGTTATTGTGTACGCAGTGTAAATTCTCTTTAATTTGCCTCCGACTCTTACTGATGTATTGTTATTGGGTACGCCGTGTAAATACACTTTAATTTGCCTCCGACTCTTTCTGATGTATTGTTATTGTGTACGCAGTGTAAATTCACTTTAATTTGCCTCCGACTCTTACTGATGTATTGTTATTGGGTACGCAGTGTAAATTCACTGTAATTGGCTCCGACTATTGCTGATGTAATGTCACTAGGTACGAAGTGTAAATTCACTTTGATTGGCCTCGAACTATCACTGATGTATTGTTAAAGGGTCGGCAGTGTAAATTCACTTTAATTCGTCTCCAATTCTTTCTGATGTATTGTTATTGGGAACGCAGTGTAAATTCACTTTAATTGGCCTCGGACTATTACTGATGTATTGTTAAAGGGTCGGCAGTGTAAATTCACTTTAATTCGTCTCCAATTCTTTCTGATGTATTGTTATTGGGTACGCAGTGTAAATTCACTTTAATTGGCATCGGACTATTACTGATGTATTGTTAAAGGGTCGGCAATGTAAATTCACTTTAATTCGTCTCCGATTCTTACTGATGTATTGTCACTAGGTACGAAGTGTAAATTCACTGTAATTGGCCTCCGACTATTACTGATGTATTGTTATTGGGTACGAAATGTAAATTCACTTTAATTCGCCACCGATTCTTACTTATGTAATGTCACTAGGTACGAAGTGTAAATTCACTGTAATTCGCCTCCGACTATTACTGATGTATTGTTATTGGGTACGCAGTGTAAATTCACTTTAATT
>NW_018480066.1:13023-138507 GCF_002113885.1 Mizuhopecten yessoensis | reverse complement strand
TCCGATTCTTACTGATAAATTGTTATTGGGTACGCCGTGTAAATTCACTTTAATTTACCTCCAATTCTTACTTATCTATTGTTATTGGGTACGCCGTGTAAATTCACTTTGATTTACCTCCGATTCTTACTGATAAATTGTTATTGGGTACGCCGTGTAAATTCACTTTAATTTACCTCCAATTCTTACTTATCTATTGTTATTGGGTACGCCGTGTAAATTCACTTTGATTTACCTCCGATTCTTACTGATAAATTGTTATTGGGTACGCAGTGTAAATTCACTTTAATTTACCTCCAATTCTTACTTATCTATTGTTATT
This sequence comes from Mizuhopecten yessoensis, assembly GCF_002113885.1. Lineage (NCBI taxonomy): Eukaryota > Metazoa > Mollusca > Bivalvia > Pectinida > Pectinidae > Mizuhopecten > Mizuhopecten yessoensis. Next base: position 138,185 of record NW_018480066.1, on the reverse strand, counting down.
GGGTACGCAGTGTAAATTCACTGTAATTGGTCTCCGATTCTTACTGATGTATTCTTATTGGGTCCGCAGTGTAAATTCTTTTTAATTTACCTCCAATTCTTACTTATCTATTGTTATTGGGTACGCAGTGTAAATTCACTTTAATTTACCTCGAATTCTTACTTATCTATTGTTATTGGGTACGCAGTGTAAATTCACTTTAATTTACCTCCGATTCTTACTTATCTATTGTCATTGGGTACGCAGTGTAAATTCACTTTGATTGACCTTTAGATGAAAAAATGTGTAAATCCTTCAGTGCATTCGTCGACGTCATTACTAACTAGATGTCAGATTCAACTTCTGAAGCCAAATAGTTCGTTTGAAACAAGACGTACTGCGTTTAGATAAGTATAGAAAGGGCAGTATGTTTTGAACATGCTGAACACATCATCGGGTCACTGGTATAGATTATATCGAAGATGGAGAAAGATTATTTGGTCAGAAAAGAATGATAAATTGTTTTAGCAAATTACGTAATTACCATTGTTATTTAGTGAATTATTATAGAAATCAAAAGTTATCTTCACAGTAGATGTTCGAGTTGTATAGGATTAGTTCTGTGATGCAGGGCAGAAACTGATTCGTCAAGAGGCCTATAAAATGTCTTCTGTAAAACTGATAATCATACTTAACTGCAACCCTACAAGTTTGACAGGGAGGACCTCTTCCCACGTTTCGGTAACAGACAGGATATTGAAATTATAAAACTCACCGAATTACCTTTCAAAATAAGTTTACATGTCGTATCTATATGGTTGCTAGACAACAATGACCATTTAAATAAAGACAACAGAACGCAACGTGACTGGCCAAATCATCATCATGTATTTTAATAATTACATCAGTGCTATAATCCTTAGCAAGCAAGTTTTTCTCGCCAGACTAATATCAAACAGGTAGACGGCACAGTGTTCTGTAGGGTTGTGTCATTTTTCTTGTTCGACAAATTCAGTCAGCGTTACGTCGAATAGAGCATGCAGTAAAAGGTGTGATGTGCCGCACCCCGTATTCAAAGTAAGTCACGATTTATGTAGGAGGTAAAGCGAATGAAAAAAAGTAAATACGCATCAACCTGTCTTTATCGCTACGTTAACTTTATCTACAGGACTTTAATGTCCTGACGCCAGATTGAAGGTACACTTCCTCTATGTCTTACGTGGTTTTATTGCCCGTGTGGGCAATACGATCGTAAAAACGAGAAATCGCGTCACGAGTGGATGGATTGCATGTAACAATTTACTTTGCGTGCAACACCACAACGACGTAGTTTGTTGTTTTTTAATTATATTATCAGTCGTTTCATTTTTTTCTCAGTATATACAGTATTGTTTGCGTGTGCTAAATTTTAAAGAAGCACGAATCTTTAACGCACTTGTTGTACATAGACAAAAAATGATGATATATTGAACGAGATGAACCTCAAAGATGAATTAAATTGTTTATTTGTAATTTCCCGTTTTCGTTGTTTTCACTGTTGTTGTTTTTATCAATCAGAAAAACCAAAGAATAACTAAATCCATTTTCCGCTTTGCGATTTGTATTGAACTTTTTGTAACGGCAAACTTTAATTGAAAGCACTTGGAAACTTATTTTCTGTTTATAGAGATGAAGAATGCCAAAACTGTCATTAAGAGCTTCCTGGTTTTCTTTCGAAGGAGTAATTTTTCCTGTTTATTGGATCATTCAATTTCAAAAGCAACACAAAACAAGGTGGTGTGGGGTTAGGAGATAATCGCCCAAACACTACGCTCATATAAAATGTTCTAAGATCACTATGGAAATTCATGTAAAATGTCATGTCGTATGATGCCAACGACCCATCACGTGATCCGCACCATCCCTTGCATGATGTGATCATAAAACGTGTTCGTGTATGTATATGTTGCCCAATGTGAACAGCCCCTTGCGTGGGTACAGTACAACCTCGTTATAATGCCACCATGTACAGTAAAACCTGGTTATAATGCCGCCATGTACAGTAAAACCTCGCTATAATGTCACCATGTGCAGTAAAACCTCGTTATAATGCCACCATTTACAGTAAAACCTCGTTATCATGCCACCATGTACAGTAAAACCTCGTTATAATGCCACCATGTACAGTAAAACCTCGTTATAATGTCACCATGTACAGTAAAACCTCGTTATAGTGCCGCTATATGTTCGGTTTTATTATTTATGTATAATAGTGTATAAAGGAGTTCAAACGATTCATAAGAGAAAATTATCTCTAAAAGTAATGGACAAGAATAAAGATGCAATGGTACATGAGATATATTGGCAGTAAGCGAGGTGGCAAAAATACGAGGGTATTATATCAAGGGAAATCGTAATTCCAGCATCCCCTTATATGTACCTCGTCCTTAAGGTCCCAGCATTAATTAACTTGGACATGTACATTGAAATGACAAGGATCTGGATCATCAAAGGTTTAGTGCTTTATGTTATAATATACACTGTACCTACCTTCACAAGATGATTATCAAAAAATATAATTAGTAATATAACATGCTTAACTGCCCATCAACTCAGAAAATATTGAGTCATTAAGGCCTAGACATGGTCGATATCAAACAAGCATAAGTAATTACGACATTCTGGACCAGGGTATGGAATCTGAGATGTCAACGAGGAAAACATACATGTATATTCATGTAGTTGTATGTTTGTGATACCGTCTGAATTACACTTAATGTACGGGCACATGCTATCAGATGTAAACACATGCGCAAAGCCGTCTGTGATCAACGGTGTAATTTGATTTACTGTCAAAATATGAGTTACATCAGCTTAATAGACGGCTTGGTACAATATACAGCGTTTTTAAATCTGTTTGTGTCTGTAAAATTGAAAGCAGATAAATTCCAAAAATACTATCCAAAAGAAAGTTTACCACTATGGTCACTATTCAATGTGGCGCCATCGGAATAACGTTGGTGAAGGTGTAACCTAGGCCTGCAGCGTTTACTGGAATTATAGACAAATGTTGTCAATTTTATTAACATAAAACCTCAGGTGATTATCATTTATAAGCTTTCGATATGTAATGAGCTGACGGACTCTACTGTCTGCAAGTAATAAAATCACCGCTGGATCGCCCGATGTTGGAGAAAGTATTTCATTTTAACCTACTTTATTGCCAATTCCCATGTACCTCAATAAACATAAAAAAAAGTGTGGCACAATACAGACCTTGTACAAGCTGCTTGTATGACTGATCTGTGAAGCACATGGATTCGAAAATATTAAATGAAAATGAACATAGAATCAGGATTGTGAGGGGTAGGCTCTTTTTCATCCATACCCATTCACATTAAAACTTTAGTCTTATAACAAAATTATTTCTAAACACTGACGATGCTTTGTATTTGCTCTCGAAACGTGCACATTTATGAAACTGACGTCAGTCTCGCGCTAGGTTCGATGATAACTTAACAAAATATGTATCAGGTTCACGTGGTGTGGTTCGTTTTAACAGACATGGAATAAAGTAGTTTTCACTAAAAATCAGGTGAAATCGAGACAGATGCGTCTTCTTTGAGCACACGGCAAACATGTGCAAGTGTGAAGTTATCTTTCGAGAAAATAGGTGCGTTCGAGATTTTCGTGCAAGGCTGACGTCAAACGCATGAAAATGCAAACAATAAAAATTTGACTTACAAAAACTATGAAACAGTGATTTTTGAAGAAACAAAGATGATGTTTGTGGAAAAAATACACTTAACGAGGGTATAGGAGTTTTGTGAAATAAAAATGATCCATCTTTCCAACGGTACCAGTGATTTTGTACATCAACTAGAAATGCAATGTTTAATGAGAGGAAGTTAGATAGGTCGACTTCTCGATTTCAGAAGCTGTACATCCTTCTTTTGTATATCAATCTTGAGGGAGACGTTTTTACCGCGAGTTGATCTAAATCCCCTACATAATTTTTAACGTCTAATATTACTCTGAACAAATCAGTTTAGGTCCAGACATAGCTACACTGAACTAAATGATTATGTTCCAGTGACCTGCACAAGTCCTTGTCTCGAACTCATGGCCTTCGTCGAAAGTCGCTAGCCGTGACTACAATGCACCGGTGACTCTGCACAAGTCCTAGTCTCGAACTCATGGCCTTCGTCGAAAGTCGTTAGCCGTGATTACAATGCACCGGTGACTCCGACGGCACACCTTAACGGCCCCGTTAGTCAATCGTACCCGGTACCCTCAGCAGGACCAGAGTAACAAATCGTCTAATCGTGGTAGGAGTTCCCGGATCTGGACGTCGATAAGACTTACACCAATATTACACAAATATTGCACGTACATTAGTACACTTGTAATGTAGTTAATATACTGAAACTTCGGATCAACACCACTAGTGCACATAATAATTATTGTGATTATCATTTTGGTGTTTAATGCAAGTTACCAAGGATTTGTTTGTTTGTCATTTTGTTTGTCTTTTATTTTTTTATTTTTTTTTGGGGGGGGGGGGGACGTCTTTGTAACAGCTAAGTAAGGACATCTGAAACGTGTGCCTAGAGAGACACCGTCGAAAAAAGGCAGGGAAGTTAACGAGGAAAAAAACATAGATCCCAAGGGAGCAGTAGGTCGTGTTTTGTTTATTCATTGACCTCTTTACAGAAGACACATTCTATATCTTATGCCCTTTACGGACCTCGAACTCACAATGTGCAGCAACACATGCCTAACCAGAGAATAGCTAGCCACTCAGAACATCACACGATATCATATACAATGTATTAGATAAAGTACAAAGACGACATGTTCATTAAAACTCTCGATCAACTTACACTAGTGTAAATTATAAATTTACTGATCTCATAAGATTTATTGATTTAGTGATTGGTTGCATAGAATTTTGTTTATCTGTTAAATGCTGATTTGGTGAATGTTCTTTTTGTGGAATATTTGTTTTTTTAAATGTTACTTTTGTTAATTTGGTCAACTTTAAATGATTGACTTTATTGATTTGTTCATTAACGAATTTGTGAGTAATGGTTGATTTGGTGGTTAGTGACATCAACAGTAGATACGTATAAAGTACAATGTTTACATTAAACATAACTACACTTAGTAGCGAAAGATAGAAATACATCTCGCGGCCATGTAATTGGGTGCGAGTAGACTAATATACGAACATATATATGAACATAAAAGATATTATCAGCACTAGATGCGATGACGTTCATCAGTAAGGCAATTTGAGATTTTCTAAGGATTTAAGAATTTGATCCTATCGGTTTTCCCCGCTACATAGCGCCGACATTGCGTTAGGTGTAACATGTTCATACGATATAATGATCTGCAGAACTTAGGTTTCCCGTAGTCCATATTTAGGTCTGCAGTATTGCAGTTCCCATGAGTATCACATAGTCCATTACATTTAGGTACAAAACGTCCTTCAATATTTATCTCCTAGAATTGCAAGTAAGGTTCACATGTAGTTCTCCACTAGAATGGTCCGTATTATTTAGATTCCCTGCTAAATCGGTCTGTAGTTTTTTTTTATTTCTATTACCTGTATCAAGTGTCCATGTTGTCGAGCATATTTTCCGCGAATGAGGTGATTGCGTGACGTCAATAACAGGAGATGTGAGCAATACATGCGACTATGAATTCCAGGTTATTGCGTTATCAAACCCACCACGTGTTAATAATTAAGAGGAAATATGGAACCACTGGTGCGATAACGGAACATTTTTATGAACCACTCAAGGAAAATTATTACAATAAATATATATAGCAACTTCCTGTTTTGGAAAGGTACAAGTTAATAGACTTAGTTTGAGCATGATGCGATATTTTCATAAATGGTTTTAATGTCCTCATAATCCACTAGATTTACACGTATCACTACACAACTCCACCAAAATAGAACCTTATTCCGTTATTGTATATTCTGCTGTTTCCCAGATCTCGAGTACTAGTCGCCAACGACCACGCAATACATTATATATCGGTACAACTAGATTTATTCTAGATATAATCGGATCCTTGTCACTTTACAACACAATAAACACGTTAAATATGTATGACTACCAAAACATTCATAATGCAAAATTATATTGATTTATTACAAATACTAAATCACTAAAATCACTGAGTCTGAAACAAACCTTTGTAAGTCGTCTAAACCCCTAAATATAACGACATAATTTTTTATTTATTTTTTTATCGGTAGGTATTATATACGATATCTGAAAAATTCTTTTGCGTAAGATATCTCTTAAATACATTTGTATCATGGAAACTTATCAATGCATTTCTTTGAGATATATTATGATTTTTTAAAAAACAACAACATATATTTCAAAAGCTATTTTGTTTATTTTATAAGTTACCATATATAGGTTATATCTCTAAAATGTCTTATAAAAGATTACTTAATACAGGATCGACATAATTTTCCAACAAATGTTAGATTGGCCTACAACATTTCTCGCACGTAGCATGTAAGATGTACTATAGACGGTAGACTGTTAACAGAAAACCACGTTAAACTAGGTTTTTAATAACGCGTTGTGAAGTTGCTTTAGAAAGACGTCCCACTGGTGTTGAAAAAACCGCACTAAATAACAAACGGTAATTAGATCACCGTCTTTGATCGGACATCAGTCTATGACGACCATTGTAGGAGTGTGTAGCGGTATATTCCCTTGGGGAATGCCCAGTAAATGTTGTAAAGCTTTAAACACAGAGTGTCACTCTAATGTCACAATCCAAATCACATTACAAGTAAAACTTGTGTAACTTTGAAGTGACCGTTACATTAAACAATTACACACACTCCATGCACCGTGCACAGAAAAGCAAATCAAAAACCTAATTAACGTCAAGCTCGTCCTTCGGGGGACTCGATATAAAAGCTTGTTCACACGGATATCTGTCTTAAAGTTGTACTAGTTCTACATCTAGCTCAGCTTTTTCCATTAATTCGTTTATACACGTGTCTAAGGTCTCATTCCGCCTACAGTCAATGCGGCAGACCAACCCTTATTCAGGACATTGCTATCGAAAGAGACGGATACAGAAGATTCTGATGATTAAAAAAGTTTGTTAATCTGCAAGAAACAGAGCTTACATCGGGTTTGAATTGACAGGAATGTTTAGAAGACGCACATAGTAGTATCAAATGTTTAGATAAATCTTGATGGTACGCGATTAAATCTATTGTCACCACCAAACAAGGGTAGGCCGGCTGTAAACTAGTTCAAAATTTACGATCTAGCGATAACTTATTGGAGTATATGACTTATTATGGTACATCGGGAAAGTTATTAGCCTGGTTTAGTAATTATGTAAGTAATAGACGACAGCAGGTTTTTATTGGTATTGATAAGTCTTCTATTATCACTACTAATGCTGGAGTACCTAAAGGCTCAGTACTAGGCCCTTTACTTTTTATTTTATATATTAATGATATATCTGATAATCTTGAAAGCTTGTCTAAATTATTTGCTGACGATATGTCTTTATTATGTTCTGATGCATCCCCCCAGATTATCGAAACTAAGATCAATAATGATTTTGGAAAAAAATCAAAATTGGGCTGAAATTTGGCTGGTTAAATTCTGCAAAAACGAGAGCTTTACTGATCTCTAACGTTGAATATGAGTATTTTTTTGACAATCGTAGGCACCTTGGAGTAATTTTGGATGAAAATTGTAAGTGGAGTACCGATATTGAAAATATTTGTATAAAAGTATCGAAACAGTTAAGCGTTTTACGTAAATTGAAATTTATTTTGAGTCGAAGAACTTTAAGTAAAATGTATAGATCGTACATTCTTCCTCTATTAGAATATTGTTGTGAGGTATGGGATGGGTGCACTCTCGGTGACGCAGACAAATTAGAAAAAACTTCAGCTTGAGGCTGTAAGGATTATCATCGGGTTACCATCTTACTCAAGTAGAGAATCATTGTATTTTGAAACTGGTCTAGAAACGTTATCTGAACGTAGAACTCGGCGGAAATTACAATTATTTTACAAAATCCATAAGAATCTTACACCTAACTATCTTACCTTTTTACTTCCCCCTACAATTTCAGAAAACACACACTATCTCCTCCGTAATGCTGAAAATTACTATATACTGTACTGTATACCTAATTCACGACTTCAATTAACAAATTTGTCCTTTTTCCCCTCCACGATCCGACTCTGGGATCAGTTAGACCTTAATATAAGACACAGTGTTTCATATACAGTTTTTAAAGACACTATTCGCAGACTTAATACATCAGTAGTCCCTATATATTATCTCCTTGGTGATCGGAAAAGTAATATTTTACACACCAGATTGAGAAATAACTCTAGTACCTTAAACAATCACTTATTTCATGCTAATTTTATAGATTTTCAGCACTGTCAATGTTGACATCCTATCGAAGATACATATCACTTCTTTTTTACTTGCAATAATTATGCGGATCAGAAAATCAAACTCTACCGCGAATTAAATGATTTCATTCCACTACGGTTAAAGTGAATTGTCGTATCAAGAAAACTCCCTAATAGCCAAACAGACGCAGCATTTTTNCTCTCTCTCTCTCTCTCAATTAAAGCAAATATATATGTTATATGTCATCTTGATAATTTGTAGTAATATATTGTAGGGAAAGGGCTTAATATAAGTTGTAAAACTCCCATTATATATAAATTACAATAAAATATGTTTAAATCAAACTTATTCGAAAATACCAAATCCCTTGTAAAGTGGAAAAAAACATTGATAGAGTCTCTTCATCTTCGCTTCCATGAAAGAACATTTTAATAAATGTATCAATAATAGTGTTTGAAACATTTGTAAATAAAAATGTTCTTCCACCGACAGCTGAATAACGTCTTTTTAATTAGCTGCCCATTAAACGTTTTTAGTCACAATATTGTTCAATGTTATGACAATTGAAATACTTTGTTGACTTTTATCTGAATTTACATGGACGGGACCCAATACTATACACGTATGTTACAGAGAGGGAGCAGTGGTGTGTTTGGAAGGATTGACGGCAGTATACTTGGTTTGGTCGACAGCCACATTTCCCTTGTGTGTGTGCTGCTGATAATCTATATACGCTTAGGCACATCATTATACAAATGCATTGGTGCCCTGTTTTCCCTCCCTCCTGATAAAAAAAAACCCATCGAGTCTTAGGAATTGTTAATCTTGCCCTTGTCTCTAGAATAATGAATTGTTTAGAATTAAAAGTAGACTCTAATAAATCTTGCTTTGAGGACGCGATATAACTACGATTTGATATATAGTAGTTTACATAGCTGGTGTATCCGATGTAGCAGAGGACGTTTACCCCTGCGGAACACCTGGTCCTATTTTCCTTGTACTCCATTAAAAAAAATCCTTGTTTACTTATCGTCCTATTTTATATATTTATAGATCGAAATATGGTTTCGGTGACATTTCGGTATTCCCTTGATGTTTTCTGCTTATTTCTTTTAATGTATATTATCCCTGTGTTGGATGCTTCAAATATAATACTAAAACATAGTAATCCCATTGAAAGCGCTTGTGATACCTGCTTCCAGTTTGGCGGTGAAAAGGCATTACGTTAATGGCCAAACCAAATATTGCTTAAATAAATTATGTGTTTTAAATGGCAAGTTTTAATGCAATATTACAAATTGAATGTAAATATATGTAGTATGTAATGTTTTGTGTCCAGATGAATAACTGTTAAATGCAGGAAGGGAAACAGACCTGTTATACGAATGACATGGTGAACATAAGTGATGCACAGATCGTGTCCCTCAAGGTAAACTATAGCCGAATTATACCACAAAGCGTCTTCATGTCTCCCTCAGAGGAAATGTTCGTCAACTAATGCAGCAGTTGCTGTCTCGTATTTGTTTCCTGCAATATATTTTGTTGTTTTTATAAAACGTATATTAACATTTTGAGTTCTTTGATTGATATACATGTTCTATAATCATTTGGTTCCAGCAAATGTATTTCTGCACAAACAATTTTAATTGAATTTTGAAGCTTAACATAGCAAAGTGTGAATTATTCTTTGCACTTGTAATACAAGTGTGAAAACAGTCACGGAAATGCGTACTGGTGTATAGCCTGATGTTTGACAAGGGAAGCGGCTGATTCAGTACCACATGAAACATTCTCGCGACAACTGGATTTGATCTCGCTTTTGCAGCGCAGTTTATTGCTCTCTGTTAATCTCCCAGTGGTGGAGTACACGAAACTAACCATTACAAAGTGTTATTTTGTGTGATTTACCAAAGATCTTGGTCAGTTCAATTGACAACAGTCGACACCGAGTCTAGTCGAAAATGAGCCCGTTTTCGTTTCTATTATTTGATCTGAGTTTGTGTTGGTATTGAAATGGACACGATAATAAAATGGAAAAAAAACAACAAACAAGAGAAAATACACCAGAAGTTTCAGTTAATTGCTGAAACTGAAAATAAACTGTATACTAGCGATTTGATAATTGAAACAATTATGATGATATGATAATAGTTTTTTTTCGTTTTTTTTTGTGAGATTTGTACTTAATATCATCTGTTGCCGTTCACCTGCGTACAGTTGTGATGTAAAAGACATGATCCCCTAGGTTATAATGGGGTTCAGCCAAAGAATGTTGTAATTGATATCGCCAGTATGGGTTAATTTAGAGTGCAGTGCTTATTTTTAAACATTTTCTCCAAGTTGGTAAGTATGGATTGTGAAAAGATTTATGTAGCACAACCAAAAAGGTGTTTATATGCGACGTTTCGATGACTAGTACGGTTTTATTATACTCTTGTCACCTTCATCACACAAATGACCATTGAAGTGTATGTTCACAAATGTGTGAAATATGTACGAGTTGTCATTTATCAATCGTACATACATGTATTTTACACCTTTTTGTACATACGCTTCACTAGTCATTTGTGTGATGAAGGCGACATAGTACATACCGTACTAGCCATCGAAATGTCACATTTAAACAACTTTTTGTAGTGCTATATAAATCTTTTCACAACTCATCCACCGCATTGAGGTGCAGGTACACCGACAGACAACAATGTACAACGTCAGTAAGTATTATTCCGTCACATCTACATGTAATTAACCTGTTAGGCGAATATAGTTATTAATACGATTTGGAAAGACGTAAACGGTCTTTGTTTATTTTTTGTTTTTGTTTTTGTGGAGGGGTTGCTGTTAAGATCAATATGTTGTTTATTTTTCCCTCGTGAATTCATGTATTCCAATAAAACTCCAATACAATCTGTGGAATTAGAGACTCAAATAAACTCAAGCGATGTATCACGGACAATCAGGGGTTAGATTGCTCATGCATCATTGGTAACAGAAGAGTGGCGTGCATCTGTAGATGACAATATTGCTTAAATGAGGAGGCAGTGTAGCGTTTAAAATTGACTACAATTGAAAATATGACCAGTGTTAGTCTCAAACGTTTATGGAACCGGGAAGCCACGGAAAAAAACAGATTCTCTCGTCGAAAATGGACCCCGAAAGATGTCACATTTTCACGCGTAGCCCATCGAATTATAAATACGGAAAACGGAACACTATCAGGGGGTAAAACAAATATTCACATTATGAATGACAGTTTCTGATATTTAATGTTAAGATATATCGGAATATTAGTAAACTTCATAAATGTCACCATAATGTCAAAGATGTGTATCCTTGTGATACAATGGTTATTTTTATCATCTACATTACCATAAACCCCGTTCTTTGAACTCTTCTATGTACAATGTATCCCCAAATTTGGCTGCAGACCCTAGTTTGGAAAAAGCTTCTCTACACACACGCACTGGATATATTTCTCTACACCTGCTAACTTTACTGAAGACCCAATCTAGAAACCCTTCTCTTCACCAGCTAACTTTACTGAAGACCCAATCTAGAAACCCTTCTCTTCACCAGCTAACTTTACTGAAGACCCAATCCAGAAACCCTTCTTTTCACCAGCTAACTTTACTGAAGACCCAATCTAGAAACCCTTCTCTTCACCAGCTAACTTTACTGAAGACCCAATCTAGAAACCCTTCTCTTCACCAGCAAACTTTACTGAAGACCGAATCTGGAAACCCTTCTCTTCACCAGCTAACTTTACTGAGGACCCAAACCAAGAAACCCTTCTTTTCACCAGCATATTTTACTGAAGACCCAAATCTAGAAACCCTTTTCTCCATCCGGCAAACTTTACCGCAGACTTTCAGATCGAATTTCTATCTATATGGTCAATATATATACATTGTAGCGAGCTCATATTCGTTCGCGGTAGATGTATATATGCTATATTTTTACTAAAGACGTTATGTTCTGACCATATTGATAGAAATTCAAACTCTTGAGACATAGCTGAAGCAGTCGCTAGTGCAACTTATCTGTTGGTTGATCGATAATCGAGAAACTGATAACGATTCATATATGATTACCGGTAGTTTGGCGATAATCGGTCGTCTAAGGATCAATCTATCAAGGCCAACGCACGTTTAAACGGCCGAGGTACGGAGATGTCAAGCGGTCAATCCATAGTTTTGCCACACTTATACCTGTTTAATTATTGGTGTAAATGTCTGTACCATATATCATGTGCTGGCCTGGTTTTAATGACAGTAGTCATTGTCTGGCTTACACTAACATATTGAATAAGCCATCCCAGTAATACAATTTTGCCATCCGTAGGCGTTCCTCGGCTCGACGTGTATAGATCGAGAAAAGTAAATTCTAGATATTTACAATAGCCAAAAAAGCGGCTGATGACTTAAATGAAGAAGACACTAAATAAGATATAAGTTCCATTTTATCCCACGTTTCACAAGCGTTTCTACCGTTTTATCCGGAAATATCAGCTTGTCACCTCCTAGGGGGAAATGGCTCGTGCAGTATAGCACGCGCTATATTGTGACATCATATTAATTGAATGGGGACAACTACGTCATCAGAAGTGAATGGTGAATATTTATACATCAAATATGCTTTTGTTTACATACATGACTATTGTCGGTTTATTTGTGCCTGAAGTAACAGGACGGGAGCAAAAAAACATCCCTTACCCTGAGGTGGAAACAAAAAAACATCCCTTCCCCTGAGGTGGAAACAAAAAAAACATCCCTTACCCTGAGGTGGAAACAAAAAAACCTCCCTTACCCTGAGGTGGAAACAAAAAAACATCCCTTCCCCTGAGGTGGAAACAAAAAAACATCCCGTACCCTGAGGTGGAAACAAAAAAACATCCCTTCCCCTGAGGTGGAAACAAAAAAACATCCCGTACCCTGAGGTGGAAACAAAAAAACATCCCTTCCCCTGAGGTGGAAACAAAAAAAACATCCCTTACCCTGAGGTGGAAACAAAAAAAACCATCCCTTACCCTGAGGTGGAAACAAAAATAATCCCTTACCCTGAGGTGGCAACAAAAAAACATCCCTTACCCTGAGGTGGAAACAAAAAAAACATCCCTTACCCTGAGGTGGAAACAAAAAAAACCATCCCTTACCCTGAGGTGGAAACAAAAATAATCCCTTACCCTGAGGTGGAAACAAAAAAACATCCCTTACCCTGAGGTGGAAACAAAAAAATATCGGGTGAGTGTTTGGTTGTATAATCCTCCCAAGAGCCTCTGGTTGGAAAACCAATTAAATCACCTTTCTGATTTATTTATTATCACATTGTATTTTCAGGTTTCGAGCACGTGGATAAAATCGATAGGCCACCGCAGGTGGACTCGAGATTATATCTAAGTGCGAGCGATTAGAACATTGTTCGAACGACAAACCTTGAAATTACTGTATGATAAACTATTCATAATCTATATACAACTACCTTTTATATTTCTCCATTCAAGAAACTCATAAGCTCAATGGTCAACGATCGCCTGTGACAAACGTAAACAAATAGAAGTATCGCGCGGTGGAATACAATGAACGATAGGATGGTAGTTTTTTTCTCTACGTAGTTTTACTACGTAGAGAAAAAAACACCAATCCTATCGTCTTGGCTTTTCCATATATGCACATTTACACCTGAAATGGTATTATTATTCTCACAATATTTTTCTGTAACTTTGTATCGATAAGTTTATGACGGACTATTTTCTTACGCGGATCACCTTTGTGTTGACACCATTTCCGGTTTCGGAAGTCGTCTGGCGCGAGCAGACGTTCTTTTTGTAAGAAAATACGTTCCCAAGTGCTAGGGAATGGGAAAACCCGTTCACAAATTCTTCTCAAGTTGTTCTCAAGTCGTTCTCAACTTCTTCTAAACGTTTTACAGCGTCATCATTTTGCGGGTATTTAGCAACCCCAGCGTTTTCTTTCAATAACATAATTTCGATAAAAATGTCAGAATGATAGCAAAGAATAGTTCAGACTTTGTTATTGCCCTTTACAAGCACGTCCTTAAATGACCTTAGCCGTTAAAAGGACGTTAAACAAAGTAAAGCCAAACCAAACCTTTATAAGCATCTTTAATGAAGCTATATTTTGATGATAATTAAGCAATTCATTGGATTGATAAAAGGAACAGTTATTGACTGAATTATTTTCTAAAAACATAAACGCAAGGCAAAACCTGAAAACCCTACAAAACATTAATTATGACAAACACAGCGTTTACATGGATTTTGAAGCGGACATACAACCTCAATTAGATGGCCTCATTATAGCCAACCGTTTGACATACACCTGAAGGAATTAGAAATAGAAATGTTTCCCATTAATTCTTCAAAATGACACAAATAACGGGGAAAGTATCTTTAAATGAGTGTAATTATTTGTGAATGGTACAAATGGTAAATTTTAATTAATGTTTCTTTTAAAATGTGATCTGCACTCATGTCTTATGTAATACAACACATTCATACGACACAGTAGGCACATAAGTGTTGTGGTGCCTTGGTGGTAGCGGACAGCTCAATGAACGTGTTCTTAATGACAGTTCCTATAGCGTTCCTGTGTAGTATAGGATATAGTCGTATGCTGATCAAAGGAGGTTTCAAGGAAAAGGCTGGCTTTACTGCATCCTATAATGAAGAGAGGACACATAGCTGGGTACTGGTGTAGTAGGAAATAGGGATTATACAAAATGTGAAATCATAGTGTCTCCTGTCTCGGGAGCATGGGTAGCGTACCAGTCAATGATGATACTCATTATAGGTGTAGTGATTTGTCAGTAAACTGAATGAGCAACTACTCATCCATAAGCACCTCGGACACGAGGAGTCTAGCCAGATGTTCCATTCTATAAACAAGCAGGGACGTCAACCCATCGATCGTAGGGCTCCTGTGCTCCACTACCAAAGTCTTAGCTGTGCTACGGGGATACAGATACATAACTGGACCAAACAGCAGGACCAGCACGAATCTAACATGTAAATGAGAGACCACAGTCACCTTGAGATAAGCTTCATTTGTCGTTTTTCTTCGACATTAATGTATGCGATGTAAGTTAACAACTGATTCAAAGACATAACAACAATAAAATAAACCTGAACAATATCATAGAAAAACTAAACACTACTCCGCTTACCTACCATATTGTGATTTTTTATGTTTTTTTTAGTATTAATTATGTGAATTGCAGTTTTTCTTTAAATTGTAGCTTTTCTTCGAAATATAAATAAGCTTGTATATACGGAAACAATATTGTTGAAACAACGAATGTTTTCAAACACCAAACTGTGATTATACTAGACTAATATACGGGTACTGGAAGACTGCGGATTGACATCGCGCCCATGACGGGCCAACTTCGGGTTAACATACACAGGTTGTCCAAATACTGCGAGGAATATAGTTTTCATGTTGGACAGACGTCGGATAGAAATCGGGCCAATAAACTTGCCGATCTCGGGCCGACATCAAAATGAGTTGCAACTAGAAGCTGGCCCTATGTCGGCCTGCTCTTAAAACAGTCATTCGAAAACGGCCCAATTTTAGCTGTTATCTGTGTGCTCGCGGGGTAGCTACCACTTCTAGTTAATGATTTCTACAACGTGGTAAAACAATGGATCAAATTTGACGTAACCAGAGTGTCATCAGGCTTATCCTAATACCTTAACAAATTCAAGAAAAAAACGAGAGTGCATAGGGTGTCCTCGAAAGGAATACAAGAAGATAATGTTACATGTACAATCTTCACGAAATAGAAGATCCTGAAATCAAGGCGACCAATAAACGGAGAACTCAAAGGCCCCTCATTAGCTTCGAATGTTGTTTATACAAAAAGGCAATAACAAATAAAAAATTCAAATTCATGTTCGAAGATATTTTACGGATCCCCTTTAAATAGTATGAACTAAATTACTAAAGGTTTACTAAGTACCGGTAGTTAGTTCTGTTAATGGTCTATGTCGTAGTTTTAAACCTTGTTTTGCTTGAATTTGCTGTTTTAATAGCATTAGGAAAGATACCATAAATATTCTTTATATAAAACGCATGATTGATCTTCATCAGTAACACAATGTTCTCTATTATTTTAAGTAAAACCGACGGGAAAGTTCATAAATAAAAATTGATTTGGGAAATATGAAAACATTTTTAAAATAATTTCAAGACAAATTTTGCTTTCAAACACAGAAAAGTTTCCCACATAAAGGTTATTGCGATTGGATAGGTACATAATGAGCTTAACTATCTCTCATCAGAAGTTTGTTAATTAAGCTACATTGTATGACAGTAATATTGCGAAATCTCATTTTATCTCTACATTCATGTGTACTTTAAAAGTTGAAAAATCGTTTAGCCATTCTTTGTATTATAACTATGGACCAAAACAAAATAGGCCACATAAACTTTGAAGCATGCGCTATCAAGTCGGCAATAATGCTGCAATTATTTGGAGAGTCGATGGCAAATACAGGGCGAAACGTAACAAACTATACGTAAAAGAACACCTATAAAATGGGCCTGGCTGTTTGGCGTGGCATTTCCAAAAGCTCTTCATGGCTTAATACGGCAGTTTGTTGACTCAACATTTTTTGTCTTTTGTTATTAATCTTGCTTCATTAGATTCTCCTAGAATGTGTTATTTGTAGCCGGTTGGTAAGCAGAATGGTATTTATGTTACAACACCTTTGTGTGTTGGCTTGGAGATTGAACACATAGGATATGCAATATCAGATGCTTCCATTTTCATAGAATTCATTGGAGGAGATACTTTAGACAGACATTTTCTCTTATGTCACTGTTGACCACGTAGAACAAAATTATTTTTTTGAGATTTGAGCTATGAAACACTTTATGCCATCTTCCTTTCTACACGTTTTGCTTTACAGATTATACATTTTGTAAATAAATGTACTCTGATCACAATTTGCAAAAATTGCATGTCTTGCATATTTCATCTCCTACATGGATGAGCTGGTCTCAAAAATGGATTACCACACTCATCACGCATGCGTAACCGTCTTCTTCCTTCTAGTACAGATGTTAACACAGTGTGGGGGGCACCGATGAGATAAGTAAGCTTAATTGTTTAAAAATATGGAAGTCCGATGATAAAGTTTCATCTGTCAAAATCTATTGTGCTACTACGACCTTTTAACATTTAATGTTCATTTTATGTTCAGTTATCCTAAGTATGAATGGATATCAGCTAATCTATTGTATTGACATTTTTAACTTTGACATTAAAATCCTTTTAAGGAACCTTTCAAACAAAACATAACATATTAACCCTTTCTACTTTAATGTTCGATTTTTCTAGGAGACATGGATTATCTTTTGAATAGCATACTATTCACATCTTAACTTCAGTGTATCGGGGAGGACCCGTAAAACACCCCGATTCTCCGCCTGTCCTTTAACGTCTTTTGGATCGTGTATTGGCTTATACTGTCGGGGAGTCGTCGGCCTCCGGTTTATTCTGTTACACAAAACAAATACAAGGAAAATCTCCCTCGTTAAGGACGTAGATTTCTCGTAATATTATAGTTTCAGGCAAAACTTAAACCCAATATGTAAAATTGAGTGCTAAGTTGTCCCTACTGTCACAAAGAGAATCTTGAGATAAAATTTGAACCACAAAACAACAAATTTAATGCAAGTTAAAAGCTTGCATTCGCCATTGAAATGGTGAATATTCAAGTCTATACGGCATTCTATATAACATTCCATCTTAATGGATTGATAATTAGCATCCCTCCCACACACTTCTGGGTATACACCAGATTGATCGGCCAAGATACTCTACTTAAGCTAATGTCATTCTAAATGTCTAGTTTTAAGGAAGTAATGCAAATACTTGTTAACGTGTTCGCTTCCTGTGGTCGGTTTACAAGCAATGTGCTGGAACAGAAGGCGCTGTTTGTGTACACAATCTTACGAGTCGTTGTTTGGGCGCCATTCTCATCCGGCCACGAGGTGTTATGTAACTCGGGTTGTGTCTAATAGCCGAACTCTGTTCTCGGATATCAAACATAGCCGTGTCATTGTGACAGTCAGGTGCCTCTCGGGGAGTATCAAACAGTTTTAATAGCAACAGCATAAACAGCTAAGAACCATTCAATCGAACTTGGAAGGGACATGAAACTAGATGATCTCGAATTCCTTTCCATACGTGGTCGATGCCTAGTTTAAATAGAAAACTGTTCCAGCATGGCTAGATTATGTTTGTCGCATCAACAAATGTTCGGAAGCATTGTTATGATAGTGTACCACAGTATAAAGGTAGAACATTTCCATATTGCGTATTTTAAAATGGACTTGGCTGATTGTAAATCCTCTTGGTCTTGTTTCTTTATTCCTACGAGTAATGGTTGGAAGCTATAAATTTCAAAATAATGTAAAGAAAAATAATATCACAGTGCAAATGTGCACACTTCAGTATCAAAGTGGATAGAAAGCGTTAATATAGTTTATGTTCGATAAGATTTGGTTGTACAATATCGTGACTCAATATAATGTAGGCAATCATACCTAGCTTGCTTACAGTGCGCACGCGCCTATTACAGGATGTAACATGCTAAACTGAGTAAAACATCTTAAACCAACAGAGCGGTCACTGTTATCATTAACGACAGAAATCGTTACAAAATTACGGTAACTACATGATTTGAGAGCTGGCTCTCTTCTTAAGTGGCTAGACGCGAAGTCATAATGATCTGATACGTAACTAACGAACAATGCCAATTCCACTCTCTGGCAGCTAATCTGATGTTCTTAATTCACTTACAGCAGGTCTATAGGAAGCATGCGGAGATGTTGACACATGATATATGCTAAATCTTGTTTAAAATGCCCTTTTGGTTCGCAAACCACTCCCTACTAAATGATGTGTGCCAATTGTAAGTCATAAAACAGTATTACGTGACGTGAGCACCAATGATAGCCGTGTTCTGTCGACCTTGAGAGCCAATCCAGATATACCATATCCGGTAAGTAACTTGATTAGGGGACTATCACACGACACGTTTTGATTATGTAAACAGAGTCATAGGTTTATATAACATAGGAACAAAATGCAAGTGAAATGAGCATTGCTAATTGAGTGCAAATCGGAATATACAAATCCGATATGGGGTTGTATTTTCTTGTTCTGGTCCCCTGTATAGACACAGAAACTATCCAGATTCCCCATTCTAACACACTTTACCTCTAAAGTCTATGTTCATTTTTTCTTAGAAAAAAGTTTGTATTCCACTGACAACAACTAAATAGTAAATCGTAGTAAAGTAATGTACCCTCATTGGATACGTGTCAATGTAGAATACTTCCACAGAGTAATTTTTAGTTTTATTTACATTGTTTCGGAATATATTATTAGGCCCCTATCCTGTATAGTACAGAGTAATGTTGGACTAGTTAAGTGACATTCGTTTGACGCGTTGTGTTGATTATCAAATGAACCAACTTCAATTGTACTGGCAAAGTGATGGGTACTAAATGTGTAGGTTAGGAGACCTAATGTGATAAAGACCGAGTGTCTGCACTAAACCTTTCAAGTCTATACCAAATTTAGAACACAACGTTTAAGTAATGGCCGACACTCTCTCGTTAAAATACAATGGTAATAAACGAGTTAAAACAGAGATCGTCGCTGTGGTAGCCTGTCCAAACTGGACCAACATCGACCAGGAAAGGTCAAAGTCTACATCAAGGTGATGGTTGATTTGTTAAGTGTCTAAGCCAAGGTCACGTGGAAACTAGGTTCAATTCAAACGCAACAAACTGATAAATTTATCGCAGCTCCAAGCAAAACAACAAAAAAGTAAACACTTCATTAAGCGGAAATTAACTTACAATTATTGTTACGATTGTATTCAACTTGGTACCAATTTACTCAATGAAGTGCTGGTTTATTTACTTGTCCTAAATCAAGACCAAAAGAATGAGTGCTGATTTGATTTTACCAGGCCTTATTGCAGGGTAATTTATGTTTGATAGGTCATATTTAGTGGCGCGTTTGACCATCGTTTGCGTCGAAAAAAGCGTTGCGGTGTCGTATTGGATTTGCAAACCGACGAATAAGGTGCACGGGGTGTTGTCCTAGTATCGATCAACAATTGGGCCAGCTCCTGCAAGTTAGACGGCCAAGACTATCCCCAACGTCCCCCAAGAGCAACAGGTCGGGTGATAGTCAATCCAACACCTGAATAATATTTTGCTACAAAATATTCTGCCGACGCGACTAGTATGCGCGTGTGCGTTATCTTATTGAAAACTAGCGTCGACTCGTCAAATCGGGAGAACCTGCTGCCTCAAATGTTTCCCTCGATAACGCGACTTATCGCACCTCGGACAAAAATGTCCAAAAAACATTGGTTTAGAGCTGTCACGTGGTGACCCTCTTATTTTTCTATAGAGGGTCAGTAGGATTCCATTATAGGGCAACATGGTCGCCCTTTGCTCAACGCTTCAAAACTAAAACAACAGATACGAAAATGTACAGAAATGAAAATGATGTTATGCGCTTGTGCGTTATCTTGTGGTAAACTAGCGTCGACTCGTAAAATCGGGAGAACCTGCTGCCTCAAAAGTTTGCCTCGATAAAGCACCTTATACGGCTACCACAACAAGTATCACCCGGACTATCACACCACCGCCCGTTGAACGATGCAGCTCGCAACGCGTGCACTCCGACGTCTCCAGACTCTACTCTTCCCATCACAATGTGACAGTATGATACATCTGTTAAAAGAGCATTGTTCCATTAGCGTTTCACCCAACGACGGTGTGTCAAGATTGACTCTATGCAAGAGAGCCGCGATTTTAATACGACTACTTTCAAGTGGTTTTGGATACATAGTTGATGCAGATACATGTGCACGATAACTGGGCAGCAATTGCCTCGGGTCTAACTCAAAGGAATAATTCGATTCACAGATGACGAATCCGGCGGTCTTTTCGTGTGAAAGTTACACGGGGACTGTCGTTTCATAGACGGTTTGACTTTGAAAAAGATTAGGTTTAGACGACGCAGCCTTGAGCAAATTTACTCTGACCTTGTAAAAACCTTGCCATAATGAACAAAAAACCTGATTAAGGAAGAGTTGTTATTACCGACTTTGCAAAAACGCGCATGCGGTTCTTGGCCACCATATATTGTCATGCTTGAATGATTAAATGAATAAAGTGTCTCGTGGAGAGTATTCCATTCCCAAAAGTTTCTACTTTAAAAAATGCGGGTATGGTTTCAACGATTTACAGGTAGTCAGTAAAGGGAGGAATTATAAATTTTCTTTGCTGAACATGTATGCCTGATAGCAACATTTTCCGCAAATGACTACGACCTCTCCCAAGTAAGTCACATAGCACTCAAGAGGTATTTCTTAAGATGTCAATGGTGCATCGTTGATAACATTACGGACAAGTGTTTCTATAATGAATTTCTATATATTCTAGTTCAGAAACAATGACATAAAAGCCTTGTGGTAGTAAAATGGTTTTATCTACATAGAAAATTGGCTCACAGACCAGGCACTGATGATGACGAGACATGACGCTGTAATGGTGAGCCATTACCACTGTACATTACCACTGCCACCACATCTTTCATCTCCTACAGAAATTCAATCTACAAGACCAATGTTTCTATAAACTGTTACACGCATGAACACACAGCTCGATCAGCACCACTTAAGTCGAAGTATTACTGCTAACACTTGACTCCAAGAAAATCTACAGTAAAACAAATCTGGGTCAAGAAGTGACGACTATGTATAATTAATACCTAGAATTAAGGAAGTATTGGATAAGCGTACATTATACATTAATTAGAGAACCGCAGTGACCGGTAATATTGGCTTTTTTCCCCCGAGGAAAGTCACCATAATAAAAATTCAGTAAGATTATTGATAACCTACTTTTAGGTGTTTTCGAGTGTTATAAATAGTACAAAAGAGAATGATAAAAACGATTGATTTGATAAACTTAAAACGAAGTCGAAGTCAATTTTAATAATTGATGTCCTTCTAGCTATAATTTCCGCTGTTCACAAAATGACATAGTTTTGCCTCCAGCTCCCCATTTTTGCACATAAATGTTTTCAGTGATTTTATTACAACAACAGTTTGTCTTTTCGTGTAAGTTTCTCCTGGCAAACGCATGTTTAACAGTATTTTTATTGCTATGTCGTAAAGGTTGAACAACATACATCTTTTGACAATTTCTCGAAACAATATTGTACTTCCCATGCCTTTCAGTGATAGTTAAGTGAGCGATAAATGGACCTCTCCCTTTTTTTCTGTGGAAGCATCGCTCGGTGTTCAATTTATTCTCTTCCCAAGTGTACAACAACTATGGCCTCCGAGTGTCAACGTTCCTTCGCAAGTAATGACACAGTTCGCTTTCATATTTTCGTTACATTGTATATAAAGTCGATGTAGTAATTGAAATATGGACATTAAATTAGCCATTCAACAATGCAAGCTTCTATTAGAATATTTAGATGAGTGATCATATTCAACATGTACTTTTCTTTTAATTGAATGTCACGACAACAATGTCATCGAACCATGAATTACCAGCACCGATGACGTATGCTAGTTTATATATCAGACCAAATGTGAGATAAAGAAATGAATTATTTCATCGAATTCTGAACTATGTGAATATTGATGATGTCGATTGTGCAAATAATATTTACTTGAAATTAAATATCACATAAATTAAATCTGAAATTCAATTTTTGTTTATGGAATTTTGTATTTGAAGTCCTTCAATTTGTGATTTCAAAATGGTCCATGCCATCCGTGTGTTTATGACATGAAAAAATATTAATTTCATTGTAAAATGTCATATAATAAAACAATTGCGGACTTCAGTTTTGGTCTATCCATGATTTACGGACCTGGTCTGAACAATATTCAGCTCGCCCTTCGGCCTCTGTTAATATTGTTAGACCAGGGATAGACCTCACCTGAAGTCCATAATTGTATAATATGTGTCGGACAACATACCCTTAAGTTTGATAAACTCATAATGTGCAGTCAAGCTATTTGAGTTGAGTGGCTAGCATGTATACGTCATTGGTCCCGAGTGTGATGTCACCGTTATACACAAACCGACATCTGCTATAGCTAGTATCGCCGCTAATGAAAATGGAACCTCGTTGCCCTGTCCATACTCATATATCTACCGAAGATGTTAATCCGATCAATACTTGCCGAATTATTACGGTATTTTGTTATCTGTCGATGCATAAATAAACAATGTACGTTAAAACAACCAGTCCCCTTAAATACACAGACGCACTGGTCGATGTTCGCGAAACATCACGCAGATAGGCAAATACATATCGATAGCGATTCTCGCTAAGTTTTACTGCCGAGTTGCATGCATTCGATTGCAAAACATAATTTTTGTTAACCATCATATGCTTTTTCTTATTGTTTTTGTAATTTAATAAATTGCATGGGCCTATTGTACGTGTCAGGATACATTGTTTGTATCTATAATAAACATTAGATGCAACATACGATCGGACAGTATCTATAATAAACATTAGATGCAACATGAGAAAATATCCACTATGTTATGTATGCTTTTTATGTAACAGCATGTATCTATTGTTCTATGTCCCATTATATTGACAATATGAAAAGAAAAACAAATACAGGGTCTCGCATTATTTCACCTTTATAGAACACGGTGATAGACAAGTTAGCTTTGTACATTAAGTACTCTGCATGTATCACGTATAAGACGTTGCTGGGGTTCTGGATCTCTGTCGAATGGTAGGCACAACCTGAAATAACACGGGGGAAGAAATAGAAAGAAAATCTACTGACGTTAAACTTATAGACATAGACAGCATTTTTAAAAAGTCAAGTATACAGACTGCCATTAAATAATGAATATAGACACATATGAATACATAAAGTGCCACATACAGGTGCGACCATGTCACCGAAGTCTAGATCTACTCACAGCGTGTCTGAACGAACACACAATACTTTCATATAATAGAAACAGCGAAGTTTTACCAAAACATCTCAAAAACATTTGGCCGGTTTAGCCTGGACATAGAATAAATCTGCCGTCCCAAAATGCAACCAATAAAATAGATACGCCTCTCGACGTGACGTGTATTACTGTTGGAAAGAGAGTACACAGGAAACCTAACTGTTGTGATACAGCGGTGATTTTTGGCACCCTATACTCTATTGAGATAGCAGGGTACTCTGACCGAAAACAAGCTGTGGCGAACAGACCGCAAACCTCCAGGTAACAAATTTACATAAGTGTCACGACAGTTGTTTTTGTTTCCTTTTCTGTTTTATAAAACATGTATTTCGATGTATTGTCAAACAAAATTTGAATAAAACAAAGTTTAAACCAAACCTCCACGGCAAACTTTCGTTTGGGATATTGCAAAACGGTTTGAAGAATGTCGTCTTTGGATCACATGAGCCTTCTATTTCTGCATCCTTTAAAAATTCATACAACATTTTGAAATTTCTTTTCATGATGTTACTAAAAGCGTCTAGTTTGCACATGTTTTTTTAAAATATGTATTTGAAACTCGAACAACGTTCTGTGTAAAACGTGTTTTTAAAGTGATGGTAGTGTAAATGCGTTACGATTTCGCGGCTATTATTTGAAGACCACAGTTTTACAATCGCTACGGCTTTTAACAGTAAGAATAATAGGCGATGTACATGAAAACCTTAATGTTTTGCCAATAAGCACTTCATTTTAGTTGTGCATCTAGTGAAGCTGAAGTCATATTTAGGTTACACATAGGCTATTTAAGGAGATGTGTTTTTAAAACATATTTAATTATAAAACACCTTTATCAAACCACAAGCCTTTGCCGCTTTCGGATTTTTAAATACACATATTTACCACTAAGGAGCAATAAAATAACTAGTTTCCCGTGGTCGTTCTGTAACTGTATATGTGTAATATACTAGGATAACTCCTACGCAATGCCACAAATCCCGCGGCAGGTTAAGTAGATTTTAGGGAGTGTTCGTAGGACTGAATGCCCGAGAGAGTTTTAACAATCGGTATGTTGCCTTGTACTTTCGAAAGAAATATTATTATTCATATTTTGAATTTTATATCGCTAACAGAATAATCTGAAAGTCGTTTAAACTCCAAGGCAAAGTTAATATCATTATGGAGTTATATAGGACGTCTAACTTAATTTCAACATTACCGTCAGTTATCTTGACCGAGTCAATTTAAACCTAAGTGACAAGGAACACCCTTCTTATGCTCTTTTAAACTAAAAATCTTTTCCTATCTTTATTGCTATTACAAAATACAAGTTAATATCTCTTTTATCGGATTTCTAATAATTCTGATTATCAGAAGCTTTAACTATACATTTACCTGAGTATTTTTAGTAACAACATGGAATTTTACTACGCAATCCAAATTCGTTTCCTATCTCGCCTGTGTAATTGTAGCTAACTATGGGCACATTCTTTGAAGTGCCGTTGGAAATAAAGCAGAAGAGATTAAAATGTGCATCGTGCTTACCCAGCATGTCACCTGTCAGTTTCGATTAGCAATCGTGTGTGCATGTTATCGCCTTTAGACATGTTTGCTAATTGGAATGTAGTGAAAGCTTAGCCTATTTTAAAAGTTCAAACTTGTTTTCTATGTTTTATTATTTGGGAGTCATTCAAACGTTTGATAATGATGTTGTATAAGATTGTATATATATATGTGTGTGTGTGTGTGTGTAAAACATATTCAATGCTCAAAGCCCGTATTCATGGAACTTTGTTCGTGCTCAAACTCAGAGTGTGTGCTGAAGCCCAATTTCTGTTCTGGTGATTGATTAACAACAAAAGACACAGTGTCAATGAATTTGGAAAGAGTTTGGAGAGATTTCAAATTGAATTATGTTTTTAAGTGCACACCTGTATCTGACCGTGTAACATGTTTTAAGTGAGTCGCAAAAAATGTTGTCATGAGCACATAATCCATGCTTGAGCATGAGACGGTCCATGAATGTGGGCTCTGGTTCCAGTTTATTCAAACATGGACTTGTTTCAAGTAATGTACAATGAAATGTCCGTTTATATTTAATTAATATCCAAAAACAATTACAAACAAACGAGGGCTCCTACAAACAATGGATGGTCCATATTAGTCTAAAACCATTACATAGTCAGAATTAGTGAGAAATGAATGGATGGTCCATATTAGTCTAAAACCATTACATAGTCAGAATTAGTCAGAAATGAATGGATGGTCCATATTAGTCTAAAACCATTACATAGTCAGAATTTGTCAGAAATGAATGGATGGTCCATATAAGTCTAAAACCATTACATAGTCAGAATTAGTCAGAAATGAATGGATGGTCCATATTAGTCTAAAACCATTACATAGTCAGAATTAGTCTGAAATGAATGGATGGTCCATATTAGTCTAAAACCATTACATAGTCAGAATTAGTCAGAAATGAATGGATGGTCCATATTAGTCTAAAACCATTACATAGTCAGAATTGGTCTGAAATGAATGGATAGTACATTTAGTCTACAAACGATAAATGAATGGTGTTTAAATAGTGTAAATGTACCTGGGCTTGACTTTTAATAGTTATTCAATAGAACTAAACACTAAATATATGTATTCACTTATTGCTACGTTAACCCCAGGCCCGTATTCACAAAACCGTTCTCATGCCCAAGCATGAATTCTGTTCTTAAACCGCCTTTTTTTAACTTGCGTAAAGCAGTAGTTGGTTTTGAAGGCTCTCCAACATTCTTCCAATTCACCGACAAAATATGAATATTCTAAATAATGAAATATCGGAACAAGAAATTTGGCTTGAGCAGTGAGAATCTGAGTTTGAATGGATAACGGTTTTATGAATAAGGTCCCTGGTCTCACCAGCTAGCGTGGCCGATTTAAGAATCCCCATCTTCTTTGGTTGTGTATTTTACTAACTAAATAATTTATTCTTCTGAGTTGCTAAGTAAACCGTTAATTATTTTCTGATCTATTTAAAAAATATCAAGTTGATGTCATTTGCCAAAGAGCTACGGGATACAATGTACAGTCTATTATAAACAAGCTTGGATGAGGATGCTAAACAAAACCCTACAATGTACTTCTTTCCTTATCCACCACATATATATATACGTATGATAAATGATTTTATGTTTTTGAATCACCGTAGGCAGTCGTTATTTTAAACGTAATTAAATGATTTAGTAATTCAATCTACGAGAACTGTTCTAGATAGATGTTTTGGAGGTTTATACGTATGCTAAATGTAAATGTCCTACGAAATCCAATAGTGTGTCAAATGTCATATATTTGGTTGAAAAGTAAAGTTGCAAGACTTTGTTGCATGATCCAATTCATGGATACTGAATCAAATAATTTTATAAGCTGTATGCAGTTGTTAAATTAGTGAAAATATTGTTTCCTGTCATTTTTTTACGCTTTTTTCCTTTTCTTACAAACGGTATCCGTTTTCCCCTACACTTATTGGCGCGATTAAAAAAGTATATTGAAAGAAATGATGAAGCGTTTGAAATGTAACTGATTATACCCGTTAATTATCTTATTTAATATCACTGTTCATAAATAAAAGAATAAAACTTACTTATTTTAAAAGCACGCATGATCAGTACAAAATGTACGTAGAGACAAGTGAAGCCGTTCTTTAGAATTCTTAATAATCTACTATAATTTCTAAAATTAATGAAATATTAAAGATATCTATTAGGACATGTTTATCAAGAGTTGATCAAGATTAAGACGACACAAAACATAATAAGGGTACATCCGTAATATCTTTTTAAAGACTGAGCGGTACCACAATGATTTCTACATGATCACAAGACGGTGGTTAATAATTGAAATTATCATACTGCTCGCCAAGAACCATATGGACAAATCCACGTGAGGATAAAACAGAGGATGACAGGAGAACTTGTAAGCCGAGGGACAGAACAATTATGAATTATGTATAAGAATGCTGTTTGATCTGATCTGACGACTAAGTGGATTCGCTGTCACCTGCATACCGCTATGTTGTTACCAAAAGCCTTCATGGCTGTCACAATGGGATGGTTTTCCTCGAATACATATTTGATAATTAGAATTTAATGTTATTATTGCTGATAATGTAATACCATATTAATACAAATGAGTTATTTAAGCAGGAATCCACCTCCGGATCCGTTGCTCAATTAGCTGATATTCTAGTCTTTATGTTGCTGGTTTATCAGATGAATTGCTTTGTTGGTGCTCAGATTTAACACTGGATGACCCAGTTGTACCGCACTTCATTAACTTGTGGAACATAAAAATGTCATGTCAGTTGATGGTACTGCCTAACTGATTAAACTGATACAAAACACTGATGGTTTGTGGTACAACACAAAACAACGAAATTTGATATCAAACAAACGTCAAATCTTTGATTTTTCATTCAACCAAAAAAAATATATCCATTGATGAATCAACTTGTCTTGGGTAGTCGGGTTGTGCAGTGGATAGCGCACTTGCCTTTCACCGAGGCGTCCGGGGTTCGATTCCCCGATTACGGGGGTTTTCTCCGGGTACTCCGGTTTCCTCCCTCACTAAGACCCCCCACGCGCTTACATCCGGGCCAACAAGAGTGATTAATATAAGTTGAAATAACTTGATTCATACCATTGGGACATTACAACCGGTCTCAACTGTATAAAACAGAATGATACATACATAATGTATGAGACAGGAAGACATGAATAAGCTGTATTTGGAGGTTATCCAGCTGAACTCTTATTCTCCATCACATACACTTTCTTTGAGGTCATATATTAATTCGTTGCCGTCTGCCATGTCAAATGTCTATGTTTCAGAATGTATCTTTAAGTTCGCTGTTATATGCCTTGTAAACTACTATGTTACAGAGTTGATCTATAAATTCTTTGTCCTATGCCATGTTACACAAGTACACACCGGTGTTTATCTTACTGTGATTCAAATACGTGTTACTGTTAAGAACAGGGTAGACTGACAGTGGTATAACAAACGCTAAATCAGCAGTCATGTTAAGCATTGGCAATTTGTATATAAAATCTATAACCAAAATAATACAGTTAAACGAGTCCTAGAAGATCGAAACACCTGTATGATTTCAGGTCATACATTTAGCATACTATATCTATTACAAAAATTAAGAGATGCAATCACCTGTATGTTCTTATTGGTGAATATGTAGAAAAAAAGGTTAAACTTGACTTAAGACGAAAGCTTGGTGTCAAATGTGTGTCTATGCTTACTAATGCAATGCTTTGGAAAACCAATTATTTGTGAAAACTAAAACGAGAACAGCAGGTTTCCAAATGCTGAACATCGGTAGTGTGACAGACATATAAGATACCACTCCTTACTGCTATAAGACAATGTTACATCGGAGGAGGCTGTTTTTTTCCAAATGTAAATCTGAGCAACACTATAAATTGTACATGTTCAGATCAACAGTCAATAAAGTGCTGAGATGCAAATCAGCAAAACTTTGTCATTCACCTGAATAATTAAAACTGTGAAAATGATGTTGACTTCCATTCTGTTTGAGCTTGGCTGTCCTTCGTTGACTATTCTATATCTCTCGTTTCTGTTATTGGGTTAATATCCATTTTGATGTTAATGCAGTCGTTTTACAAATGAAAATGCTGATTTTTTACTTTGTGAACAAGATTAAACCGTTTTCTGTGGTAACCACTATTTTTAAAGTTGTTACATACTCGTATACAACAGCGGCTTGATAAAATTGATCAATTAGGAAGTGTTTCACAAAGACGAAAAACGTAAATAAATGAGTACTTCAAAGTTACCAAATTATAATCATTGTGTAAATGCTATTTCTATCTAACTGAAAATGCCTACAGAAGTTACAGAAGCAATTCAGATTCTAAATTAATTTGTGTCCTTTAAAACAGAAGAAACCCAAAGTTATCACAAAAAACGCCATTATGCATTGTAATACACATTTCCACGGATATGTTATTCCTGGTCATACTGTCTCCCCAGTCTCAACAGCTGACATTAGTCAAACTATGATCATTCATGCTTCAACTTCAACTAAGTTATGAATTCTGTGCTGGATATAGAATGCTAACTGACACAATAACAACACTTGGTTTCCACACAAGCTGTCTGGTCGTCATACATGATCTCATCGAGAAAGGAATTTGTAGGAATTAATGTTCAACGCTTTCGATAACTTTCGTTCATGTACCTTGCTGTTTTATTGCGAATACCCCGGTTGTCGCTTTTAGGACGTGACATTACTTGGATTCAATCTAGATTTGCATTGAAAATGTCCTCGATGACAAAGAAGATTGTTAGCATTCCGGAACATCTATTGTTATTTTCCTTGTACTTTGCTGTTGTACATTTGCCATTATTTATTATTTTGCCCTAGTTTTTCGATTTTGAGGTCAAATTATGATGTTGTGAATATTTCGGAATAAATGCTTTTTATAGAATTTTAATGTTCTTTTCTAAACACACTGATAGTAAAGTCAAGAGAATAGTCGTAATGTGACACAATCCAGGACTAGAATTAATGGAATGCGGATTTCGAAGAACTCAGGACATCTTTTCATCAATCTTTAAAATGTATTTTCTCGAAAACGTTTTTTCTTTGAAAGCATTTGGGTCGGTTTTAATGAAACCGTGGTGATGCTCATACATGTAGTAACTTTCTGGTATATGTTCATTCATTTGATACGACCTTAATTCAAGTATGAACATTGAACACTATTAGGGTTTAAAATATCTCCATTTGTTTACCGAATCATTGAGAAAATGTGAGTTTTTATTAATCTATTACCGGAACATGATATTAAGTTTGAGCATGAGAATGGAGTCATGAAAACGGGCCCATATTATTACATTGTTCATCTGTACTATACACCCACTACAGTTTTATTACGTTTGTGTAACGAGACGTCGTATACTAATTGCAAATGTGTCATCAAAATAATCTTTCGAGTAAATGTTATCAATTATAAGGTAATACATGTATGATCCCTGTTTAGGTATTTTACTACCAATTCATGATATTGTTAAATTACAGGTACATGATCCCATTGGCGACCTCAGCATGATTTCGAGATTAAGAAGGAGAGCCGCCACACTGCGGTCTCCTAGCTTCCTTAAGTATAGAGATGTTTCCTTAGGAAGCGTCTAAACAACCGGATAAATTGAAGCTGAGGGTTTGGCATTTCCTGTGTGATAAATGAAAAGACGATTAGTGAATGCCCGAGTTAGCAGTTTATACGGTTGGAGAACTATTATTGAATCAGTATACACATAAATCTACGTCAGCAGTCACGCCAGGCACATCATTTAAACGGTTATGCAATGAAGTCGACACAAAAACGGAATTAAATACTGGACAGCTTATAATGGTTAACTGAACGTGTAGTCATGACGTAGCACGGCTACTAAAACTATTTTAATCATGCTGAAGTTAATAACCGTTCGTTGATTCAATGGCAGTACTGTTCGGCACAGTCGGTTTCGCGAATTTATCTATAAATGATAAATAATGTTTCATTCCTTTGCAACCAAGTACAATATCCTATAGAGCCAACGGTAAATAAGGAATAAGTCAAGTAGATTATCTGCTCGCCGTTTTTTCTGATCATGCAATTCCGAGTCGTCCCAGGAACAGTGCTTCCGGAGTCTCTGTGTTCTGAATTTCTGCGAATTTGGGTGAATCTGTGACACAGGGTAATTCCACTTCATTGCAAATGGGAGGAGTCACATGGCATCTGAACAATGCGTTGGAATATGAGGCAGGTGCAAATACATACTTCGAAGTCATCAAAAAGGTTACAATTAAGGTTTACAACTGTTCTGGTGTGGTAAGGCTATTCAATGTGATGGCAAGTGATGTTTCACTCCCAACATTGCTTGTGTTCTTCAAACACTTGCTGACTCATTGATCTTTTATCATATTAACTGGAACAGCCATCAGTGCTTAAAAAGGATTCATACGAAAGAAAAAAATAAAACATCTGTTGCATTGTCCTGTTTATATAGATTACATGCGTAAAATTCGCCTTGATATATAAGTTTCAAAATATCCCGAAGCAAATGCACTCCAAATCGCTGTTCTTTAGAACAGATGCAACAGTTTAAAAGCGAGGCATGTACAAAACGTATCTTTGTTATACACATTTAGGTAGGTACACATTGTGAGTCGATATCATTTACAGCCTATGTATTTAAGCAATAAACGACATTTATGTGGCAAACCTACTGGTATAACTGCTACATTCACAAACTGAATGGTGCGCAATAACACAGTTTATAGTTGAATTCAGTAGTATGATTGGTAACAGAATTACAGACTGGATGGGATATTACCTATGCCTATTTTTAGTAGCGGTCTGTAACACTTTTCTATTTATAAGTCGAGGTCTGTAACACTTTTCTATTCATAGAACGAGGTCTGATACATATTGACAGACTCCTCACATGACGTCGCTCCTCCAATCAGGGCTAGAAATTAGCACCAGTCATATAATAATCCAAAATGTAGACATAACTTAAGGCGCAGATGCAGTACCTACACAAATTGAATGGACACAATACTTACCACCAGATAGTCTGTCAATCTATCGTTATCATTCCATTGAGATATGGTGTAGATAAGTTAACAATGCGATGAACGTAGAAACCATATATCCGTTATTAATAATGACCGGCCATACATGTATGTCGGCTATAAACGTAGACGTATAACATGGGTCAGTTAACGGTCAACCAGTGGTAGGTTCTAGCTGTTTATCTGTAATTGTCATGTTTGTACCATTCGTGATTCCCTGTGCATTGTTTGTAACTCCGGTCGACGATTTGTATCAACAAACCGATTGAAGCATTTAAAATTCCAAACAAAAAAACTACAAATTAGTCTTGGGAGTTGAATATTTCGTATATATGTATGGAGTAATTCCCATTCAAGTTCTAGTTACAAGACGAAAAGGTGTTAATTTTTGTATATGTGGAATCCTGTTGTTGAACATTAGTTCATTTTAACAGAGCATTGCATAAAGTTTTTTTTAATTTACTTAGTTATTTTGACAACGATAAGGAACTTATAAAGTTTAAACAATATTATTTTACCAAATACAAATGTCTATAACGAACGACCACATAATCAGAAAACTTTCGTTCGTGGTTAGTCCATGTCAAGCAAATATGTTTTCTGTGTTTTCTTCAATTTTCCGTTTCAAATATATCGAAGATATGTTGTCTTTAAATTATCAGAATTGTATGAACCACGTCGATCATATATGCAATGTACCCTTCTGAGCTTGAAATCAAGGACACTGCATACTCTTCTACTTCAGCCTCGTTCCTAGATCTAAACTTAAATTATATCATGATCAAGACGGCATACTTAAATTCACTACGAAGCATTACGATAAGCCGATTTTCTGATTAAGAACTTTCCCTTTCTTGTTGGTCACATCAGGCTTCCCCTTCATGCTGTTATGGTCGCCAACATGATCTCATCAGAACATGATGAATATGCTGTATGTATATCGTTGTGTGATATGAAGGTCGATGTTTTTTTATACTAGAACGTGACATTCGTTTGGTTTGACCTAGTTGGCATGACGGGTATCGTCGATGGAGCAGAAGATGTTTACCCTTCTAGAACATTCGGTCTTATTCAACTTGTTCTTTTTCAAGGGTCTCCATGTAAATATTTCCTTTGTTCATTATTGACATTGAGTTTGAATGTGGTTTTGTTGTCACTTCTGTATTCTCTTTTGGAGGAGGGAGAGGGTGGGGTGCGTACATATGTATCTAATACTCATTTCATAATTCATTTCTAGGTATCGCTTTATATGATAATAACGCCATTGAATATATATTTATATAAAAAACAAATCCATTATCAGTTCTTCCAAATAAATGCATGTGAACAAAGAAACACTTATTTGACTTTTCACTGTTATTTATCAAATTGTTTTTTTAATCATCACCGAACCAATACTTTTGAGATTACGTTAAAATTTCCAAATTGATTGCTAATAATATGATGCTATATATTTTGAAATATCCGACGCTGTGGTTGTAATTCATGGATTCAATGATGAGTGGCATGTATGTCAATCTCAAACGCATAAAACAAAACTACAGAATCAATGAAAAACCAACAATATGTTACATGTATGTCAATCTCCAAGTCGAACGTGATTAATTAATGAAACCATAGGACAGACAGCTTGTTTGGTTTCTCCTTGGGTCTTCCGATATGTTTGTATCATTAGTCGCACAGAAGTACATGATCTCAAAAGGTTCGTAAGCGGACTTTTTTGTACAGCTCTAGGCTTATGTTTGATTTACTAATGACCATTTACATCCATATATGTATGTATATCTATTGGAAACTGTCAAAATATATTTTAAAAAAATACACAGTTAAAACCGAAGTAGCAGCTTGCCATTGGGACTTCATCGAGCCAGATTATAACGAGGTTCTGAACTTCATTAATGCAGTGTGTCTCATTAAGGTAGTATGTCTCGTTAAGGCGGTACTGCTAGGCATATGTTTTATTGTCGGTTGTAGGTAATTTGTATTTTCATCAAGGAATCTCCGAGAAAACGTAAAATTGTTTCTTGCATAAGTAAGTTTTTGTCATGTGTTGCAATTTCCTCAGACGCTATCAAATTCAAAACTATCGTTTGATGGTTTATAAAATAATGTATCGGACAACAAGTACGATGGTTGTCGATTATAGGTTAATAAATATAAATCTTGTTTTGGTATATTTAAGGGTCTTTTCATAACTAAGCAGAATATCTGAAGTCTATGTTAAGTATATACATTAAGTTGTTTTAATAACAAAATCAACACTCCTATTTATTTTCATTCAAGCAATTTGAAAAGAAATATGTTCATGTTGCCCATATATACTGAGCTCCATATGGTTTAATTGAGCGTTATGGGTTTTTTTTCTGATGCAGAATCAAATATTTAGGCTGAGCAAATGCGCTTTACTATACCCTGTTGTCACAGAACAGTCAACCAACCACCATGACAACTAAGGACCGTCAAACGAAGCTCCAGTAAAAGCATAACTGTATGTGAATATGATGATAAACTTGCTACGTAATGACCTCGCCTTGTTGGACAGCATCATTCATCCTTCTGATACGGCATCAGTACTTATACAGTGTGTATGTACTAGACACGGACAAATATTTAGTCATGTAAGTCATATACCGGTATTAGAATCATTCAGTAGTGTATGTGTGGGTGTGAAATAAATAACCTTATGTATACTATACTATAGTATTGAAATACTCGAAAGAGCTGAAGAATGTATACGTGTACATAATTTTAAAGATTTAATGTTTCTCACATTCAACAAAATGATTAACACATTCACTTTGAATGCTACAACAGGGCTTTCCGTGGATATGAACCGTTGTCAGTCAGTTTTCCTGGTTGCAATTCCGTAATCATCAAACTTATAAAAACAAGAAGCGACATTATCTAAAAACTGACATGCTGTGTAACGCTATAATAGCACATACAGTGTACGTCATGATTACATTTCTAAATATATCATTTGTTAATGTACCCCAATGGCTTTACATGGATTTTATTGCTTCAATTTGTATGAACTTTTCCTCCTCCAGACTTTGTTATGGCTTTCCGTCCTCAGATCCGACACTCTAAGAGAAAACATGTCTAACATTTATTCAAACTAGCTATTGTAGGGGCTGCTAGATATATGAATATTACCTTAACGGCTGTCCCATTAAAGCACATATCACAGGCGCAAGTGTATTACCATTATACCTACCAATCTCACCGACAGCAATACATAACTGTTGTATCACATTACAATATCATAGTGTACATTACACATATTTTGCTGAACACCCTCTTTGATGGTTACATGTATCTATTGATCTAATTGTTGGAAAAAAGAATAGTTAATAGATTTTTTCAAAGTCCTACAATTATTTATTGCATTTCAATGTATCTGGATCTATATAAAGCATGTAATAGAGAAGATAAGGCAGTGTTGCCCGGCCTTTAATTTTTTAAATTGAAATATATCGATGTTTTATCCTGGAATAGTAAAACTTTCGAGAACTAATTCGATCTGATTTCCTCTCAAAAACTTAAAATAAAGATATTACCATCTCACCTTTTTCAACTTTACAACTTGACATTCATTAATAGTAATAAAACAATGGTCACCAAACTACAATGTACCTATCTCTACATAAATCACGATATCTTTCATCGATCGTTAACTTTCCTTGATAAGTAATATCAATTTTTTATCAAAATCCGTTCAAACATGAAATGGGTTAGAGTTTTAACGAGGACTTTCCATAAAGAGAGTAACGCTAACCCTTGAGTTGGCATCGTGAAACACAAAATCTGACGTAACTTGATCAAAATCCGTTATGAAATGAAGGGGCTAAATTGTTGACAGAGATTTTGTGTAAGTATTTGCAGGGAACTTCACCTTGACTCCGGCACTGTGAATAACAGACCCTTGTTCAAAGTATTCTCATACCTAAATAGTATATATGGAGTTAAATGAAAAATTATTGAGAAATGAAGTCACGAGAAGTATAACCAATCGACGTGCCGCTAAGAAATACATTTTTCACAGATTACCTTTAACTTTGACCTAGAAATTGAATAAGATTCTATCTTTGCAATGACCGATTTTTGTATCAAATTTGAATGAGATGGGATGAACAGTCTAAACGTTATAAAACGTTTTCACCATTTCCATTACTGTACGGTAAAACCCGTTTGGACGGCGGCGTCACTTTATAACACTTCCAAAACTGTACGTAAAAACCCGTACGGACGGCGGCGTCACTTTTCACCATTGCAAATACTGTACGGTAAAACTCGTACGGACGGCGGCGTCACTTTACAACAGTCCCTAACTGTACATGTACGGTAAAACCCATACGGACGGCGGCGTCACTTTATAACACTTCCAATACAGTACGTAAAAACCCGTACGGACGGCGGCGTCACTTTACACCATTCCCAACTGTACGGTAAAACCCAAACGGACGGCGGCGTTACTTTACACCATTCCATTACTGTACGGTAAATCCATACGGACAGCGACGTCACTTTTCAACAATACCAATACTGTACGGTAAAACCCGTACGGACAGCGGCGTCACTTATCACCATTCCCAACTGTACGGTAAAACCCATACGGACGGCGGCGTTACTTTACACCACTTCAAATACTGTATGGTAAAACCCGTACAGCAGCGGCGTTACTTTACACCACTTCAAATACTGTACAGTAAAACCCGTACGGACGGCGGCGTCACTGTTCACTCCTGACGTTCAGTTACCAGGGGACTAATATGATGTAGTTTATGCTCAAAAACGTTTTAACATTGGTAAATGTTATGAAGAATGAAAAAAAAACACATGCCAAAGATCCAAAACGTTGTGTTTATTAATACATGTAGTATACAAAATTCAACATATGCATTGCACAAATATAAAAGTGAACAGGATCTTTTAAACTTCTATAACTTCAAAAGGCCAATGATCGATGATATATGGTGTAAATTACGGAAGACTATATGAATATTGTTCAGCGAAAGTCATGCTGCATATCCTTCATCAGTCATTCACAGCCTTATGTAATAGAAATCGTAACAAATACGGTGTACATAAATAGTATATATGATTATCAAATGAAATCTTAACGCGCGTCTTTGTTAAAAAAAAAAAACCTTTTCTGGCATTGAAGAATAAGCTCTCAGCGTCGTTACATAGTTTAACAACATGACATTACCCATCCCCTACAAGATACAGGTTAAATAGTACAATTCTATGCATCATGATTCTGCAAAATAGGTCGTTCAAAGACGACCGAACGCTGCGATGGATAAGCTAAAAAGTGTCTAGTGCAAGATGAACTAAAAACCACTCAGAGGAGATATTTATTTAGGTTTA
Organism: Mizuhopecten yessoensis; assembly: GCF_002113885.1. NCBI lineage: Eukaryota > Metazoa > Mollusca > Bivalvia > Pectinida > Pectinidae > Mizuhopecten > Mizuhopecten yessoensis. The sequence continues at coordinate 99,738 of NW_018480066.1, read as the reverse complement.
TGTTGTGTGTAAAATGTGATACAGTACAACATAGAGATATCATAAACAACGTAGCCGCAGCTTGAATTTGATAGAACATGTACAGTTGCGACCCTAGAGTTCAGAATAAATACTAGACAGGGCTATTGAGTATTGAAATATTTCACTCCCTTCATCTCTTACCCCGTCATATCATACATAAGTATGTATATTATGAAATGATGACGTTACGGGCTTAATGCATTGTTGATGTGACTTAATAGTACTGTTATACCTTAGGAATCCCCTCGTATCAACATTGCTATGCCTGTTCAGGGTCTGAGAAAGCGTAAACAAATGTTTACTGTTAGTTTACTATCTTGCAAGGCCTGCCACTTTGCAGTTTTTCATCTGTAGGCCTGTTATTTCTTTTCAAATATGCATGTGCCAAAATTCTTAACAAAACTACCCCTGACCTTTTATCCATAAGTTGTCCACATATTTCTAAGACAGAAGGCCATTCATATTTCATGACCGATAAACATGTGCGGAAAGTCTCTGAACGAAATTGTTATTAATTTCCTGCACTGTTTAAAAACAAAAGTCAGCTTGACAAATAGGATTTCGGTCCTGATCGCTGGAAATAACTTTTAACAAACCGGTAAACGTGTAAATTATGACGTTTGGTGGAAGTCATTTAATGAAATACAAGACTTATCTAAGTAAGAACAACTCATGTAATTACTGGGTAGGTAAATATTGAAGATTGTTGTAGCAGTAATAAGATGATAAACTGAAGAAATCATCTAAATGTACACGTAATATCACAGCATTGGCCCCGCACACTAATGGAAATCCTTTATATTTAATTTGTGCAAAATTGATAAACACAATTCGAAAAATAATTATACATTAAATGATAACAAAGTACCAGTGCCTTTAATACTAGAAAATACAAATAGAACGGATACTTGTTTATGAAAATATTAACGTTCTGATTTCTTTTCGTGAAAAAAATGTTAAATTCTCATTACACAACTGATATTTTTGCAATGCTCATTTAAAATAATAACCATCAAAAGAATAGGAAACAACTAAGAACGGTTAATTACGCGACAATCACCTCGCCGGAGTGTCTATATCGGTCTCCTCAACATCAACAGGTGTTCTACTCATTGAGACGTATCTAAATATTATAACGCTGTATTTTATAATTAAATAAAAACAATACTGTTTTCTGCAATGGCTTTTGTGCCCGGAATAACCATTCTAGCGATAATATAACAAATCTATGACAGATGTTTGACGTCATTATTTCGGTTCGTTTACATGTACAAGTAGTCATTAGTTTTCATTTTCAGAAATTAAAAGCAGAGTTATTTCAGAAATAGTTTAGTGTTATATTACACACATTAACTTGACAGCTATTCCAAAACGTTCCTCATTAAAATCCCAGAAATTACTCCGAAACGGTGACAAATGTACAAAACATATAATCACAGTGAAACAAACCACAACTCGACATGATTAAATTTCGCCTGTCAAACGCCATCACCATGTCACTAATCTAAACCGTTCGTTATATATAGTGTACATGATTAAAGTGCTTAGGCCATTCAACATCACTCAAAGGGCTCTCAAACGTTCATCACAGAAGGGGGCAGAATTAAGGTTCTTAGGTAAATCGACGTCTTTTCCTTACCAATATTAACCGTTTATCACAGAAGGCATCCTGCCTTCTGTGATAAACGGTTAATATTGGTAGTTAATATTGGAAAGTTATAAAATAAGTGTCATTTGCTTAGCAATCTTAATTGTTCATCACAAACAAAAATAAGTAAATAGAATTGGAATGCATAGAGTCTAGAAAATTTCTTACCTAGAAAGACAGTTCTGTCAGCATTGCACTTCTTTAAATAATGTCTCGCTGCATTAATGGTATCCAGATTCACTCATTAGTAAAACGTTTTTTAAGAAAAATGAAAAAAAAAGAATTAAACTACCTTGTTTCTATCACAAACATCGTACGGGCTTCGGGAAGGTATTTTTTGCTAATTCACATCGGCTTTAGTCTATAAATACCTGTAACACAATATTGCTTGATCCTTGTTTATTTCTTATGTAAAAAATCTAAAAAGGAGATGCTAACATGTCCAGTACAATTGTTGTTATAGCCATTTAATATACACGTACTTAAATAGCTACACCATATTACTTTATCACACACATTCTTTTTTTAATGACCTGTCATATATATACTTACTTACGGGTATATAAATTTGCATATAACACAAAGTTTGTGTTCGATTTATGTGTATTTACTTGTTTGTTTAATACATGAATTTGCCATTGATGTTGCAAATACATTTAAACAAAAATAAATTAAATAAAATGTAGGTGTAACCTTTTACACAAATCATAATAAACAGCAGTCTGTATTTTTGAAAAATCATCCCTAAACCCGACCCTATATAATACATACATGTACAAAACTCTACAAATGTGTCAAGATATCCAAATTTTAACATAGATTTGAACAATTAGCTACAACAATGCATAGACAATATTATTCTGTAAAACTTCTGCAAAAACTGCTGAAAACAACTTATTGTACATGTAATATAAAAAACTATGTAAAATAAATGAGAAATGTGAATTAACAGTAAATACATAAACAACGGATAATCCTGCGAAAATCTCCTATTTTAAAANTTTTTGTCATTCCGTAATTTTGATCTACAAATGATACCAAATCGCACAGTTGTGCGGAGAGAAGCGCACAACGGGGCGAACGATTGCTAAATCGCACAGTTGTGCGCACCATGTGTGGACGATGTGCGGACGGTGTGTGAACGATGTATGCACGATGTGCGCACGCTATTTTTGGTGCGTTGTGCGGTCCCACAACTGTAACACAAAGTTTGTGTTCGATTTATGTGTATTTACTTGTTTGTTTAATACATGAATTTGCCATTGATGTTGCAAATACATTTAAACAAAAATAAATTAAATAAAATGTAGGTGTAACCTTTTACACAAATCATAATATACAGCAGTCTGTATTTTTGAAAAATCATCCCTAAACCCGACCCTATATAAAACATACATGTACAAAACTCTACAAATGTGTCAAGATATCCAAATTTTAACATAGATTTGAACAATTAGCTACAACAATGCATAGACAATATTATTCTGTAAAACTTCTGCAAAAACTGCTGAAAACAACTTATTGTACATGTAATATAAAAAACTATGTAAAATAAATGAGAAATGTGAATTAACAGTAAATACATAAACAACGGATAATCCTGCGAAAATCTCCTATTTTAAAATCAGCCTTTTATATCTGCAAAATATTTTTAAAAGAAGATGTTGAGGACCCTAGAGACACGTGTTAATGCAGTTCATAATTAATAATGAGAAAGCACCGCTTAAAGGCAAATTTCATAAAATATGAGATTGCAGGTGTCTTACAATAATATTTACAAAAGTATGCATGAAAATGAATCACCAAAATATTGCATCCTATACATTAAATAAAGAAAGACATTTGATTTCCCAAATACTGTGGTGAACAGCCATACATGTATTGTAGCACCTGCACATCGATACTACATATTCTGGGGGGAAAGGCTTTATACTTGTAGATACATTTATTTTTCATCAGGATTTATATTAGTGAACAAAATGTCCGGACTAACAAGGCTTCAGTATATATAGGATCTTAAATGAGTTTTCATTTCATATGAGATTTTATGAAACGAGTCTTAGGAGTTTTTATTTTTGCGAGCCTTAGCGAGCAAAAATTAAATCTTCGAGACGAGTTTCATAAAAGCTCATATGAAATGAAATCAAATTTAAGATACTTTTTATCACATAACTCACAAAACTTACATTTTGACAGGTTTTAAAGCCAAAATGTAAGAGGGCTTAATCAAACGGAGACAGCCATTTTGTTACACCATTCACAATTGATGACGTCACGTTATTGTCCATATTATGACGTCACAATCGATTTCTGACTGACACAGCCAATGAAAAACGCCCCAGGGTACATTACTCTAGTGACATATGTTAAAATATTACATTCATATGATCACTGGATAACAGGCCGATTATGTGATAAATAAAAGTGATAAATAAAAATGAATGTAGCAACATGGTATATCATCAACCTGGCGTTGATCAGGCGATATCAAGTTCGACAAATCTTGTTACAATGTAAAGATGCAGAATAAAGTCATAACGTGTTAATTAACATGGTACTCTTGAACCATAAATACGTCCACTGATTATTTGGATGGAATAAGTTGGCAATCTCATTTTTTGACTAAAACAAAAATATATTTTCAGCTTAATTACATTTTACTGACTTAAAAAATGTATTCAACTTAATATACATTGGACACTTTGTTATGAGGCAACAGTTGAAATAATTGCAGAACTTTCCACAAACAAAATTTCTCAAAAAATACGATTTTCAAATCCGCAAATTACTGTGAAGGAATGGGGCACTCGGAGTAGGACAATGATAGGAGGCGCCCTATAAGGAATGCGCATATTAGATGATATACGGTGCACAACATTTTAATCATATGTCCCAGGGTCATAACCAACAGCCATGTAAAAAGCATATATTTAGAATAACTTTAATAAGGCAATTACACATGTATAGGGCTAACACTTTCACAATTACACGGCCCTACTTCTCTTAAAACACAGAGTGGAAAATGCATTCAACATTGGAAACGACAATTCGTGTTTATGCCAAGAATATCATATTTGTGTCAGTACAAGTTATATCAATAATATACTCTTAAGACACTTGTACTTTAACGAGCACTTTGCTACCAATGAAAAAAATGTATTTAGTGAATAAATGTTTTTTTAGAATATCCGTACAAAACCATTTTCACTTAGAATTACATCTATCAGTGTGCAGTATTTGTTCACTGTTGTGTGGTCTGTCTACCCTAATGCACATTGGAATGAATAACGTTGTTATATCAACAACAATGGCATGAATTAAATATTTGTCTGATCCAAAACGTTTTTCAGATAAATAAATCCCCCTGAACACTAGCCAGACTGACTACTTAGTCCACCGTTACCCCACATAAACACTCAAGATTAATGGTGATGCTATGAAAAGTGTTCCATCCTTTTTTCCAGCAATGTCTAATGCACTACAAACCGCTTTGTATGCCTGGTGTTATATATCATTGCCAGAGTGCCAATGCTTATGCAACTATATAAAATGACGGTATGAATTTAATTGATGGATTACAAATTACATGTAAGATATATGTTGTGGACTGCGTGGTAGCAGACTCTCCATATTAAGTTTACTTAAACTTGATGATGCAGTTCTACCGTAATGTTTAGTAGGCATTGAAAAATTGCATATTAAAAATTCAATATCCCAAATCCGTATATATTTCCCAAAGACGCCAATAAAACATTTAAACCACCGCCAATGTAAAACAGGTCACTATAATATCGAACTTACAGAGTGTCATTCACATCGGTACCGAACACAGCAGTGACTAACTAAGGAATGCTCATTACTGCTATGCTCAGTAATAGAGTCTTCAGAAGACTGATGTTATTTAGTTATAAAATGTACATGTGGATAATTGGATTTCAATTAAACAATTTCCAAACAGATATAACCTATCCAGTTGAAGTCCCTTTATAAGTAATGTGTACCCCCTAAGATAGAGACCAGTAAACAGAAATAACCTATCCAGTTGAAGTCCCTTTATAAGTAATGTGTTCCCCCTAAGATAGAGACCAGTAAACAGAAATAACCTATCCAGTTGAAGTCCCTTTATAAGTAATGTGTACCCCCTAAGATAGAGACCAGTGCGTTAGGCACAATGTGCACGTACCTCTAAACAGAGAGACGATGTTACACCTATCTTTTCACTGTTTTTCTGCCGATGTTTGTTTTTATTTTTTTTTTCTTCTTCCAACGTTGAGTTCTACTGATGAGATGGCATGGCAATATGGTGCAGTAAAATGCTATGTTTTGTAGTCATTATTACATGAACAACGTAAATATATCCATCTCAAAATAGAGAGAGAGAGAGCGAGATGGTTTGAACACGGTTTACATGAACAATGGCTCATTCCAGTGGTTGTCAAGAAACATCTTGACTAGGTCAATAATGAACTAGCACCGTGCCGTCTCATTCTAACCAGGACATGTACAGTTTGTGATCGAATCAACCTCGGTTTTTAACTAATGAACTAAGATAGCAAAAAACGTTCATTTACATTTTTTGGGGTAATTGCATAAGTAGTATTTGAAAATAAAGCTGAGAAATATTATCCACTATTTGGTAAACAGAAAACAGTTTATAAAAAATATACTATTCATAGTTCATAAAGAAAATACGATACCATATACAAAAATAATTTCCAACATACTTCGTAAACAATCATTATAAAGGCATCATTTTATTGTATTCTGTAACAATGTAAGGCCCCTTTTCTCTTAAATGTTGACAATGATAAATATAGTATATAATTGTAATCAGTTAAGCTTGAAACTGTGCATATCAAGTGACCTTTTTAAAGGACAACTCAAAGGTGATGATTCTGATTATTGCATTGTGCAGTGCTCCCACAACCGATCTTGCTTATGTTGCTGTTAACATAGACATGTCCAGGTATATATATACCTATCTCACCCTAGCACATGCCCAGAAAAATAAATGTATACTTATTCCACTCTAGCGCATGTCAGAGAATATGCCGAATAGCTATTCCAGCTGCAGTCAAACCGAGGACATGTCAGAGTATATACCAGAACAGCTATGCCACAATAGCACATGTCAAAGTTTATACAGAATAGCTATTACCGAATAGTTATTCCACACTACGACATGTAATACTATATACAGAATAGCTATTCCATCCAAGGACATGTCAGAGTATATACAGAATAGCTAATCCACCCTAACACATGTCAGAGTATATACAGAATAGCTAATCCACCCTAGCACATGTGGGAGTATATACAGAATAGCTAATCCACCCTAGCACATGTCAGAGTATATACAAAATAGTTTATCCACCCTATGACATGTCAAAGTATATACAGAATAGCTAATCCACCCTAGCACATGTCAAAGTATATACAGAATAGCTAATCCACCCTAGCACAAGTGGGAGTATATACAGAATAGTTTATCCACCTTGGCAAATGTCCGAGTATATACAAAATAGCTAATCCACCCTAGCACATGTCAGAGTATATACAGAATAGTTAATCCACCCTCTGACATGTCAAAGTATATAAAGAATAGCTAATCTACCCTAGCACATGTGGGAGTATATACAGAATAGCTAATCCACCCTAGCACATGTCAGAGTATATACAGAATAGTTAATCCACCCTATGACATGTCAAAGTATATACAAAATAGCTAATCCACCCTAGCACATGTCAGAGCATATACAGAATAGTTTATCCACCTTGGGACATGTCAGAGTTTATACAGAATAGCTAATCCACCCTCAGACATGTCAGAGTATAAACAGAATAGCTAATCCACCCTAGCACATGTGGGAGTATATACAGAATAGCTAATCCACCCTAGCACATGTCAGAGTTTATACAGAATAGTTAATCCACCCTAGCACATGTGGGAGTATATACAGAATAGCTTATCCACCAGCAGTACTGAAATATTCCTTCTGACCCACATGTCTCGATTACTATTATTGTATTATCTCAATAGTGTATAGCCAATGGGATATCACAATAGACTAGAAAAAAAAATGTTTGCCACATCTAATGGCACTTTTGTACTGCTTTAATGGCTTTTTCCTTTTCTTTCTTATCGAAAAGGAAGGTAAGAAATACAACCTATCCCTCGGAATGAGGTTAAGATTACATACATAACATCGGATAAAACTACGGAAGAACACTTCTTTGATATATCATCATGTTTGATTTTAATCATTTTACCTATACTTTACCCAAGGGAGATTCTTCACTGTATCATCCTACACACAGACATGACTGTTTCTTAATACCTGTTCCACTTTCAGACTTGTGGGCTTAACAGACTCCTGGTAATGAACCTAAGAGATTCAAATCTAATACCTTCAACCTCTATCTGCACATGTACACTCTAAGCCTCCTCAGCTACCTCAGGTGACCATGTCCAGTACTGCTAAACACCTCCTCCCTTTTTCTAAAAGACAACACAGTTTACAACCACGGTTTGACTATCCTAATATCTTTCAAACATGCCCATGTATCCACACTTTTGGTATAACCTGCATTCATGTCAGGTTATTACAACAATGTACCCTGCCTTAAACATGTCCAGGAATACAGATCATCTATTCAGCCTACAGACATGTCAGTATATATAGAAAATCTGGTATAAAAATTATCTTGTCAAGAATAAAAGGTTGGCTTATCGTCAACTTGTCAGGGCCTGGAATCTAGGAATGCCTGCAAATACCTCACCACCTGTAAACAAATGATTTGATGATAATAGAAATACAGAACAGAATAGAAATGACAGGTACTTGTTACAATTTAGTTAAGGTACCAGTATCCAAATACCTCTACATTGGAGCTTTTATTTAGTTCATTAAAAAATTAAAAGAAACTACTACATGTAAATACCTTTAAATACATTTAAAATATGACATAATTGAAGTAAATGTATTATATTACTTTTCAGAGGACATAGCTAGCAAGTGTGTTCGCTGTGATTTTGCTTTTAATTTGAAAAGTTGCTAAAGTTGATATTTGTAATGCTATATACAATGTAACCTAAGACTCAAATTTTTCCTTACTTTTGGGTAAAAGTCTATATCAATCAAACCATTTTCATGCTCAAAGACTCTGGTTCTGTTCTCAAGCTCAAATACTAGTTCAAGTGAGGAAATAAATACTTTTAAAATATGCAAATTATTTACAAATGTTCTGTGGAACCACAAGACTTGTAGCTCCACCATTCTAATGTATCGTAGTCACCTTTTGAACCCATTGAAGAATACCTCTTTTAGGTACAAAAAGGTCCATTTGACCACATAACTTGAACATTTGTAAGAGTATAGGCCCAAGATAGTTAGAATTGTGTTTAATCATAGCCAGTGGAATGATAAAAAGACAGTAAGACTCTACAAAGAGAATGACAATAGTTCAATATTCTTCAGGAATTATATTATCTTAGATGATCAGGAAGAATATTAGAAGTGTGGTGAAACTCACTGAGGACGTTTTCTGGGACACTGAAAGGTGATTCCGACAGCTTGACCTCTGTGTTATATGCCCAGCCTGGTATGGGTTGGTCCGCCCACTGTAAATGTCAATACTAACATGATTAAATGGTCTGGGAAGACTGTCCAGCCGTGTAGCACACCCCTTAACATTGTCACTGCGACCTGATACAGTGTACCCTAGAATCGGTAGCTGCTCCATCAGTATGTGGCTAGAGTCACTCTCTAGTGATAAGAATCAATACTGTGTATTTAATAGTCAAATTTCTGACATCTGTTCATTGTATCATAATTTTTCTCACACTTTTCTCAAGTGCTGCAGTCTGTGAGGACAATAACTTGTAGACTTACACTACTAGTGTATCTGGAGTAATGAATTAACTACCAAACAAAGCGACACTATACTGACTGTGTTTACTCTATGGAGATATCTGTCTTACCTGTTTGTTTTTCTGATGCCAAATACATGGTACTGGAACTGTAGTGACGAGACTGGAGTTGTTCTCTAACTTGACTAAAATCTCCACTACGTATCGGCACTGAAAAATAAGAAATAGAACTAAAGTGACAACGTGGTAATCATAACGCCCATCTGTTCAAAAATCTTCTTTTTACCACAAACTGTTGGTAAGGAAGTGAAGCTCAAAAAACATGTCTATTTCACTTTTCCTAAAAAATTAAAATTCAGCAACAATGAGGTTCCTTTTTTTAAATAATTTAAAACAACAAGAGGCCCATGGGCCTTAACGGTCACCTGAGTCCTACAATATTTATTTTTGTTGTTGAAATATGTACCAATTTGAGTAAACAATAGTATAATGTTAACTTAACTTTGTCAGGACCATGAGCTGATCATTCCTAGACCAATTTTAAGTGAGATCGGCCTATTAGAACTTAGTAGTAAAATAGCGGCCATGGCAGCCAAATTGTATTTCTGATTGACCCGAAAAATAACAACACTTTGTCAGGACCATCAGTCAATCATTCCTGCAAAGTTTCAGTTCAATCGGCCTAGCAGAACTTGACTTTAAGTTTGAAATAGTTTTTCAAAATGGCGGCCGTGGCGGCCATATTGGATTTCTGAACGACCCGAAAAATAACAATACTTTGTCAGGACCATGAGTTGATTATTCCTACCAACTTTCAGTTCAATCGGCCCAGCAGAACTTGACTTTAAGTTTGAAATGTAAAATGTTAACGGACGATGGACGACGGACGACGGACGACGACGGACGAAAACGGATAGCAATAGGTCACTTGAGCTAAAGCTCAGGTGACCTAAAAATAAAGATAAGCATGATAAAATAGCGAAATAAACTGTCACTTCCATAAATGTCTTTGAAGAACAAACTGCGTTATAATATAGCAATGGCTACACAATACAGAATTGTTGAGAATATAAAATACTGAAAGAGGCGATCTATAAATGGCATGGCTTTGTCATTTGTATGTTTAGCATGATAAAGTACAGGACGGATATCATACTGTAACAAAAAGTACATGCACACACTGTAACAAGTAGTACACATACACACTGTAACAAGTAGTACACACACACTGTGACAAGTAGTACACACACACTGTAACAAGTAGTACATACACACACACTGTAACAAGTAAATATAAAATACTGAAAGAGGCGATCTATAAATGGCATGGCTTTGTCATTTGTATGTTTAGCATGATAAAGTACAGGACGGATATCATCCTGTAACAAAAAGTACATGCACACACTGTAACAAGTAGTAAACATACACACTGTAACAAGTAGTACACACACACACACACTGTAACAAGTAGTGCACACACACACTGTAACAAGTAGTACACACACTCTGTAACAAGTAATACACACACACTGTAACAAGTAGTACACACACTGTAACAAGTAGTACACACACACTCTGTAACAAGTATTACACACACACACTTTAAGAAGTAGTACACACACACACAGTAACAATTAGTACACACACACTGTAACAAGTAGTACACATACACACTGTAACAAGTAGTACACACACACTGAAACAAGCAGTACACACACACACTGTAACAAGGAGTACACACACACACTGTAACAAGTCGTACACACACACTGTAACAAGTAGTACATACACACACTGTAACCAGTAGTACACACACACACTGTAACAAGTAGTACATACACACACGGTAACAAGTAGTACACACACACACACACTGTAACAAGTAGTGCACACACACACTGTAACAAGTAGTACACACACACTGTAACAAGTAGTAAACACACACACTGTAACAAGTAGTACACACACTGTAACAAGTAGTACACACACACTGTAACAAGTAGGACACACACACACAGAAACGAGGAGTACACACACACACTGTAACAAGAAGTACACACACACACTGTAACAAGTAGTACATACACCCACTGTAACAAGTAGTACACACACACACTGTGACAAGTAGTACACACACACTGTAACAAGTAGTACTCACACACACTGTAACAAGTAGTACACACACACTGTAAAAAGTAGTACACACACACACTGTAACAAGTAGTACATACACACTGCAACAAGTAGTACACACACACTGTAACAAGTATTACACACACACACTGTAACAAGTAGTACACACACACACTGTAAGAAGTAGTACACACACACACAGTAACAAGTAGTACACACACACTGTAACAAGTCGTACACACACACACTGTAACAAGTCGTACACACACACTGTGACAAGTAGTACATACACACACTGTAACAAGAAGTACACACGCACACTGTAACAAGTAGTACACACACACACACTGTAACAAGTATTACACACACACACTGAAACAAGTAGTACACACACACACTATAACAAGTAGTACACACCCACTGTAACAAGTAGTACACACACACACTATAACAAGTAGTACACACACACTGTAACAAGTCACACACTGTAACAAGTAGTACACACACACGCTGTAACAAGTAGTACACACACACACTGTAACAAGTATTACACACACACACTGTAACAAGTAGTACACACACAATGTAACAAGTAGTACACACACACACTGTACCAAGTAGTACATACACACACTGTAACAAGTCGTACACACACACTGTAACAAGTAGTACACACCCAACGTTACAAGTAGTACAAAAGCATTTGAAGGGAGACAACACTTACCTGTGTAGAAACTTATTTTGTGGTGCAAGTAAATATCTCATTGCGACAGGAACTGTTGATCTCTATGTGAAGAATTGATCATTTTGATAGAGAAAGCATACATACCAAGTTGTAAGCAATAGAAATATCCTCAAAGATGGTTAAAATACAGATAAAATCTGCTCGAGGCAGGTCATTTAAAGAATTTTTCAATGAATGTAGTAGTTACCTGTATGTGATACAATGTGACAGTGTCAAGTATATACCTGCATGTGATATAATGTGACAGTGACACACTGTCACAAGTAGTACACACACACTGTAACAAGTCGTACAAACACACTGTAACAAGTAGTACATACACACTGCAACAAGTAGTACACACACACTGTAACAAGAAGTACACACATACACTGAAACAAGTAGTACATACACACACTGTAACAAGTAGTACACACGCACTGTAACAAGTCGTACACACACACTGTCACAAGTAGTACACACACACTGTAACAAGTCGTACAAACACACTGTAACAAGTAGTACATACACACACTGTAACAAGAAGTACACACGCACACTGTAACAAGTAGTACACACACACTCTGTAACAAGTCGTACACACACACTCTATAACATGGTGTACACACACACACAGTAACAAGTAGTACACACACAATGTAACAAGTAGTACACACACACACTGTACCAAGTAGTACATACACACACTGTAACAAGGAGTACACACACACACTATAACAAGTAGTACACACACACTGTAACAAGTCGTACAAACACACTGTAACAAGTAGTACATACACACTGTAACAAGTAGTACACACACACTGTTACAAGTAGTACACACACACTGTAACAAGTCGTACACATACACACTGTAACAAGTAGTACACACACACGCTGTAACAAGTAGTACACACACACACTGTACCAAGTAGTACATACACACACTGTAACAAGTCGTACACACACACTGTAACAAGTAGAACACACACACACACTGTAACAAGTAGTACACACCCACACTGTAACAAGTAGTACACACACACACAGTAACAAGTAGTACACACACACACTGTAAGAAGTAGTACACACACACACAGTAAAAAGTAGTGCACACACACACACAGTAACAAGTAGTACACACACACACTGTAACAAGTATTACACACACACACTGAAACAAGTAGTACACACACACACTATAACAAGTAGTACACACACACAGTAACAAATAGTACACACACACACTGTAACAAGTCGTACACACACACTGTGACAAGTAGTACATACACACACTGTAACAAGGAGTACACACACACACTATAACAAGTAGTACACACGCACTGTAACAAGTAGTACACACACACACTATAACAAGTAGTACACACCCACTGTAACAAGTAGTACACACACACACTATAACAAGTAGTACACACACACTGTAACAAGTAGTACACACACAATGTTACAAGTAGTACAAAAGCATTTGAAGGGAGACAACACTTACTTGTGTAGAAACTTATTTTGTGGTGCAAGTAAATATCTCATTGCGACAGGAACTGTTGATCTCTATGTGAAGTATTGATCATTTTGATAGAGAAAGCATACATACCAAGTTGTAAGCAATAGAAATATCCTCAAAGATGGTTAAAATACAGATAAAATCTGCTCGAGGCAGGTCATTTAAAGAATTTTTCAATGAATGTAGTAGTTACCTGTATGTGATACAATGTGACAGTGTCAAGTATATACCTGCATGTGATATAATGTGACAGTGCTAAGTATTTACATGTATGTGATATAATGTGACAGTGTTAAGTATTTACCTGTATGTGATATAATGTGACAGTGTTAAGTATTTACCTGTATGTGATACAAGGTGACAGTTATAAGTATTTACCTGTATGTGATTCCCTGAGACAGAAGACGGAAGTGGTGCATGTGGATGGTCAGGTTCCTGCAGTTGTATGATAAAATTGTCCAGTCCGCTGCTTAGAAATAATTGTAAATAATGTCACATTCAACCCACCAAAGGTACATGTATATTATAAAACATTAATCAAAGGAAAAGGAAAAGTCTTACTCATAGAAAATCAATATTAATATCAATATAATATCACAGAATTTAGAATTTTTAAGTCAGCTAATAATATTTCCTTATTCTTTATTATTTTTTCATTCATCAAGCATAATCAAAATGTTAGATATATCTCAGTAATACACTTTCATTATATTAAATCTAAAATCCTTTCTTTTTCTAAGATAGTTTAATTACCTGTTCAAGATATCTGCTGCACAACTATCGACTGGTATCTCCTGTACTGTGAAGGGTCCTTTCTCTGGACAGATAAAGATTCTGTCCTGTGTCTCCTGTATACTGTTATCTTTACACATCTTTGTACCTGACAATCCACCCTTGGCTACAAAAGTTATCTCCCTTACCAGCCGGACGGTAATGTTACTGACGTTCTTGTTTGTCTGGTTTGTTATGATAATTCTGACTTTCATACCCTCCCCAGTCTGCTGGACATGTTTCTGCAATCTGTGGGGGAAATTGAATGTTCTTTAAATATTTTCATTCACAATTAAAGGTGTATTCTTCTCCCGATCCCCCACCTGCAGGGGTGACACTGTTCTGACCTGTACATCTGTATCACTAAACACCTGACCAATCAGAAACATTAATTAAAGATAGTTTTTTGCTGATTTTTGTTTCTTTAAATAATTTCATCTTCCCTTTCTATTAAGAATCAGAAATGATTAAATAGCATAGGTCTAGTTAGTAAAATACATGTAATAGTTATAACATTATGAGGCATTTCAAATATAATTTTATATGCATTGAAATATCCCTTCAATTCTTAGCAGTACAAGGCTTTGTAGATAGAATGGTTATTTAAACATAATCAGGGTACAGTTTGTTTTAAACATTTGTACTGCCAGTAGTACCTTAGATATGATTACAGCATAGACTTTCATCACTCAGAGTCCTACCTTGGTTCTGAGGACCAGAAAAATAACTATAGTGATCCTAAACTCTCCAGTACTAGTTTTAATATCATGATGTGGATTACAGGTTTAACATGCCATCCCACCACATCCAATTACTGTGTTATGTCATTAGACATTGCATTTTTTAGATTGTCATTAGTGCTTCTCCTCCATTTATTGTATTGTGGTAGTTTGTGTAATTAAAAAGAATGATTATATTACATTGTATGGTTGTGATATTTACAAAGCTAAAATTTGCTCCATTAATTTCTCTTTTAAATATATCACACACAATCCTCTATGTTTCAAATAATATATCTGATCTTTCTTTGTTTGCCAGTTTACCGTACATACTAACTTTGCTGTGACAAAAAAAGACTTCTTGAAAAATAGGAGGTAGGGGATGTCCAGTCTGTTGGTGACGGCCTGTGGGGTACTGGACCTCTCTGTCCTTCCCAAAGGGTGGTTCACTACTACAGTCTGGGTCGTCTGTACCATAAACAATGGCAATACAAATAAAACAATAAGAAATGTTTTGTTTTTATTAAAACCTAAATCGATAAGATAAACCTAACACACACAGTGATTTCACCATTAGATACAGTATGTACAACATGAATTACACTGGACCATTTAGCTGTTTAGTCGTTCTAGGACTCCTTACTGCTGATAGGGGACAAAAAGTTGGAAGAAACAGAGAGACATGCAGGTCTGTAAAACCCCTTAATATATGGACTTTATTATATTATATTATATTAGCAGCCATTAATACACAAGGCTGATTTAGAATCAGTACTCCACTACTACATTTGTATTTAAAGGATGTACCCATAATGAATTGTTATTCACACTTACAATTAAGGTAAGAAAATAAACATCCAAAAATGCAGAGGTATAGCAAGTTTGGTGCACATATAGGTGAAATAATAAGGAAGTTATGCTCTGGACAAAATTTGGTATTTAACCTGAACAAAGGACTATTATACAACTCTATATAGAAAGGGCAAAAGGCAATTTTTATGTGGCAAAGTAAATGGTTATGCTTTGGACAAAATGATGTATGTAAACGTTGAACAAAGGACCATAACTCTGTGTATTGTACATGTATGTGTCACGGTCTGCCATGGCAGGCTTATCGCTCGTGTCTGACAAAGCTTGTGTATTGTTTATGCATGCCATATCTGGTTTATTGCATTTGTCTGACATACTTGTAGCTTGTTAATTGTATGTGTCTGACATAGCAGGTTTATTGTATGTGTGTAACAGGAAAGAGATTTGCATGCGTCCACAAGGGATCGAAACCTGCAATCTCATACTTCCTAGTCAAACTAGTCACTGAGCTAAAGGGAAATTTCCTCTAGCGCGAAGTTAGAAGGCGACGATAATCTTATGTACAATTAAAATCTGCCATGCTATTCCACCCTTTTTAAATGTGTTCGCCCTCCAACACCACAACCCAGGTTCTAACCCCATGTCACCACTGGGAGTGCCACAGACACCATTTGTAACAGGAAAGAGAATAGTGTGCTTCCACCGGGAATCGAACCCACAATCCCATACTTACTAATTGGGCTCTCTACCACTGAGCTGAAGGGAAAACCCCTCTAGCTCAAAGCTAGTAGGCGACCATAATCTTATGTACAATTAAAATCTGCCTCATGTGTCTGACATATATAGCTGGTTTACTGTATATGTCTGACATTGCTGGTTTATTGTATTTGTTTGACATAGCTTGTTTATTGTATGTGTCCGCTATAGTAGGTTTACTCTATGTGTCTGACATAGTTGGTTTACTGTATGTGTCTGATATAGTTGGTTTATTGTATGTGTATGACATAGTAGGTTTACTCTATGTGTCTGACATAGTTGGTTTACTGTATGTGTCTGACATATAGCTAGTTTATTGTATGTGTATGACATAGTTGGTTTACTCTATGTGTCTGACATAGCAGGTTTACTGTATGTGTCTGACATATAGCTAGTTTATTGTATGTGTATGACATAGTTGGTTTACAGTATGCGTCTGACATAGCAGGTTTACTGTATGAGTATGACATAGTTGGTTTCCTCTATGTGTCTGACATAGCAGGCTTACTGTATGTGTATGACATAGTAGGTTTTTTGTATGTGTATGACATAGTAGGTTTATTGTACGTGTATGACATAGTTGGGTTACAGTATGTGTCTGACATAGCAGGTTTACTGTATGTGTCTGACATAGCAGGTTTACTGTATGTGTATGACATAGTAGGTTTATTGTATATGTATGACATAGTTGGTTTACTGTATGTGTATGACATAGTAGGTTTATTGTATATGTATGACATAGTTGGTTTACTGTATGTGTATGACATAGTTGGTTTATTGTATGTGTCTGACATAGTAGGTTTACTGTATGTGTATGACATAGCTAGTTTATTGTATGTGTATGACATAGTACATAGTTGGTTTACAGTATGTGTCTGACATATAGCTAGTTTATTGTATATGTCTGACATAGTTGGTTTACTGTATGTGTCCGACATAGCAGGTTTACTGTATGTGTATGACATTGCCGGTTTATTGTATGTGTATGACATAGTTGGTTTACTGTATATGTCTGACATTGCTGGTTTATTGTATTTGTTTGACATAGCTTGTTTACACTATGTGTCCGACATAGCAGGTTTACTGTATGTGTATGACATTGCTGGTTTATTGTATGTGTATGACATAGTTGGTTTATTGTATGTGTCTGACATTGCTGGTTTATTGTATTTGTTTGACATAGCTTGTTTACACTATGTGTCCGACATAGCAGGTTTATTGTATTTGTCTGACATAGTTGGTTTATTGTATGTGTCTGACATTGCTGGTTTATTGTATTTGTTTGACATAGCTTGTTTACACTATGTGTCCGACATAGCAGGTTTACTGTATGTGTCTGACATAGCTGGTTTACTGTATGTGTCTGACATAGTTGGTTTACTGTATGTGTCCGACATAGCAGGTTTACTGTATGTGTCTGATATAGTTGGTTTACAGTATGTGTCCGACATAGTTGGTTTATTGTATGTGTCAGTCATAGTTGGTTTACTGTATATGTCTGACATAGCGTTGGTCTATTGTATGTGTCAGACATAGTTGGTTTACTGTATATGTCTGACATTGCTGGTTTATTGTATGTGTATGACATAGCTAGTTTATTGTATGTGTCAGACATAGTTGGTTTACTGTATATGTCTGACATAGTAGGTTTATTGTATGTGTCAGACATAGTTGTTTTACTGTATGTGTATGACATAGGTGGTTTATTGTATGTGTCTGACATAGTTTGTTTACTGTATGTGTCTGACATAACAGGCTCATTGTATGTGTCTGACATTGACACAGCTGGTTTATTAGGTAACCCAATTAGATATTATATCAATTGTATTCCTTTTCCTCCGGTACACATGTAGCTATGTAACCCAATTAGATATTATATCAATTGTATTCCTTTTCCTCCTGTACACATGTTTACTGTATGTGTCTGATATAGTTGGTTTATTGTATGTGTCAGTCATAGTTGGTTTACTGTATATGTATGACATTGCTGGTTTATTGTATGTGTATGACAGAGTTGGTTTACAGTATGTGTCCGACATAGTTGGTTTATTGTATGTGTACGACATAGTTGGTTTATTGTATGTGTCTGACATAGTTGTTTTACTGTATGTGTATGACATAGCTGGTTTACTGTATGTGTCTGATATAGTTGGTTTATTGTATGTGTCTGGCATAGTTGGTTTACTGTATATGTCTGTCATTGCTGGTTTATTGTATTTGTTTGACATAGCTTGTTTACACTATGTGTCCGACATACCAGGTTTACTGTATGTGTCTGACGTAGTTGGTTTACTGTATGTGTCGGACATAGTTGGTTTACTGTATGTGTCTGACGTAGTTGGTTTACTGTATGTGTCCGACATAGCAGGTTTATATAGCTGGTTTACTGTATATGTCTGACATAGTAGGTTTATTGGATGTGTCTGACATAGTTGGTTTACTGTATATGTCTGACATAGTAGGTTTATTGTATGTGTCTGACATAGTTGGTTTACAGTATCTATCTGACATAGTTGGTTTACTGTATGTGTCTGACATAGTAGGTTTATTGTATGTGTCAGACAGTTGGTTTACTGTATATGTCTGACATAGTTGGTTTACTGTATGTGTATGACATAGTTGGTTTACTGTACGTGTATGACATAGTAGGTTTATTTTATGTGTCTGACATAGCTAGTTTATTGTATGTGTCTGACATAGTTGGTTTACTGTATGTGTCTGACATAGTAGGTTTATTGTATGTGTATGACATAGTTGGTTTATTGTATGTGTCTGACATAGCAGGTTTATTGTATTTGTCTGACATAGTTGGTTTACTGTATATGTCTGACATAGCTAGTTTATTGTATGTGTATGACATAGTTGGTTTACTGTATGTGTATGACATAGTTGGTTTACTGTTTATGTCAGACAGTTGGTTTACTGTATGTGTATGACATAGTTGGTTTACTGTTTATGTCAGACAGTTGGTTTACTGTATGTGTATGACATAGTAGGTTTATTTTATGTGTCTGACATAGTTGGTTTACGGTACGTGTATGACATAGCTAGTTTACTGTATGTGTCTGACATAACAGGCTCATTGTATGTGTCTGACATTGACACAGCTGGTTTATTAGGTAACCCAATTAGATATTATATTAATTGTATTCCTTTTCCTCCTGTACACATGTAGCTATGTAACCCAATTAGATATCATATTGATTGTATTCCTTTTCCTCCTGTACACATTTACTTTGGTAGTTACAACTAACAAGGCAGTCAGACATTAGTAAATACTAATCATGTACCTAAAGTTTACAACAGCCTGTTCCTTCATGAATTAGGCAAAATATAGCTTTTTTGTATTGAAATTGGGAATATATTCCTCTGTTTTTGATCATTTTGGGAAAATACGACACTTTTTAGCTAAGGGAAACGGCCTGTATTTGGCAGAAAAACTGAGCAAAAAAATAACTACAGGCAAGAGAGGTTTTACTGAACAGAAAAAAATATATATGCCTCCGAATGTTACATGTAGGTCCCAGGGATATAAACAGGAGTATACAGGTATATTCAAAGCAGTAAAATATGTACGAGTCAAGATAACAGTATGACATATTGTACCTACATAAATGTATACTGATTACAGTGTATACTGATTACAGTGTATATAACTTGTCCTGGTCCTTACAGTTGCAATGATCAATTATTAAAATTAGGAAAAGATTTATCATTCTGTTTCAAAGTCATCTCAGTTACTTTGTAAAATATAATTATTGAGTAACATTAATATAAACAACAGAAAAAAAAATCTTCCGGCAATAATCTATATTTCAATATTTATTTTGCAATGAATTTCAGATATGAAAGTTACGCCAGCAATTTGATGTATTGTCTTGTTTTTAAAGTACTCACATTAAGATTTGAAGCCTCAATCACCTCAGCACTCAAGCTGTATGTCACCTGAGCTGTCCAGCTACAATCTGAACCCACTCCACTGGCTTCAAAGGAGGCTGAGAAAAATCAATTCAGAAACTTATTAAAGTTAATACTGCAAATACTTGTAGTCAGGGATTAATCAGGTACTACATACAGTATGTAACACCAGTAACCTTTTCATTTGCAATGTATCAGAAGTTGTTGGGGTACTACCAGTTAAATACCAGATGGGTCTGGACTCGGCCGTAATACATAGCTGTACAGATCAGATTATATATAAGTCTCTCTGTAACTATGACAGTAGGGAGGACCCATTGTTAAAAGAATGACCCCAGGGCTCCCTTACTCTGATAGTAAGGACAGTTCTTTCAGAGGGCTGACACAAGAGCTTCCTTATACCCTCACAGTTAGGACACCTCTTTGTGAGAAAATAATCCCCCCAGAGCTCCTTTACCCCGATAGTAATATAAGGACACCTCTTTGTCAGAAAAAATGACCCAGGGTTCCCTAACCCTAACAGTAAGGATTTCTCTTTGTTAGAAGAATGACCAAAGAGTTCCCAGATCCTAACAATAAGGACATTTCTTAAGTTAAAAGTAGAAGAATGACCCATAGGGCCCCTTACTATATAGGTAAGGACACCTCTTTGTTAGAAGAATGACCCCAGGACTCCCTTAACCTGAAAGTAAGGATGCCTCTTTGTTAGAAGAATGACCCCAGGGCTCCCTTACCCTGATAGTAAGGACACCTCCTTGTTAGAGGAATGACCCCAGGATTCCCTTAACCTGAAAGTAAGGATGCCTTTTTGTTAGAAGAATGACCCCAGGACTCCCTTAACCTGATAGAAAGGACAACTCTTTGTTAGAGGAATGACCCCAGGACACCCTTAACCTGAAAGTAAGGATGCCTCTTTGTTAGAAGAATGACCCCAGGACTCCCTTAACCTAACAGTAAGGATGCCTCTTTGTTAGAAGAATGACCCCAGGACCCCTTATCCTGATAGAAAGGACAACTCTTTGTTAGAGGAATGACCCCAGGACACCCTTAACCTGAAAGTAAGGATGCCTCTTTGTTAGAAGAATGACCCCAGGACTCCCTTAACCTAACAGTAAGGATGCCTCTTTGTTAGAAGAATGACCCCAGGACTCCTTATCCTGATAGAAAGGACAACTCTTTGTTAGAGGAATGACCCCAGGACACCCTTAACCTGAAAGTAAGGATGCCTCTTTGTTAGAAGAATGACCCCAGGACTCCCTTAACCTAACAGTAAGGATGCCTCTTTGTTAGAAGAATGACCCCAGGACTCCTTATCCTGATAGAAAGGACAACTCTTTGTTAGAGGAATGACCCCAGGACTCCCTTAACCTGAAAGTAAGGATGCCTCTTTGTTAGAAGAATGACCCCAGGACTCCCTTAACCTAACAGTAAGGATGCCTCTTTGTTAGAAGAATGACCCCAGGACTCCTTATCCTGATAGAAAGGACAACTCTTTGTTAGAGGAATGACCCCAGGACTCCCTTAACCTGAAAGTAAGGATGCCTCTTTGTTAGAAGAATGACCCCAGGACTCCCTTAACCTAACAGTAAGGATGCCTCTTTTTTAGAAGAATGACCCCTGAGGACTCCCTTACTCTGAGTAAAGGACACCTCTTTGTAAGAGGACTGACCCGCAGGGCTCCCTTAACCTGAAAGTAAGGATGCCTCTTTGTTAGAAGAATGACCCCAGGACTCCCTTAACCTAACAGTAAGGATGCCTCTTTTTTAGAAGAATGACCCCTGAGGACTCCCTTACTCTGATAGTAAGGACACCTCTTTGTAAGAGGACTGACCCCCAGGGCTCCCTTAACCTGAAAGTAAGGATGCCTCTTTGTTAGAAGAATGACCCCAGGACTCCCTTAACCTAACAGTAAGGGTGCCTCTTTTTTAGAAGAATGACCCCTGAGGACTCCCTTACTCTGATAGTAAGGACACCTCTTTGTAAGAGGACTGACCCCCAGGGCTCCCTTAACCTGAAAGTAAGGATGCCTCTTTGTTAGAAGAATGACCCCAGGACTCCCTTAACCTAACAGTAAGGGTGCCTCTTTTTTAGAAGAATGACCCCTGAGGACTCCCTTACTCTGATAGTAAGGACACCTCTTTGTAAGAGGACTGACCCCCAGGGCTCCCTTAACCTGAAAGTAAGGATGCCTCTTTGTTAGAAGAATGACCCCAGGACTCCCTTAACCTAACAGTAAGGGTGCCTCTTTTTTAGAAGAATGACCCCTGAGGACTCCCTTACTCTGATAGTAAGGACACCTCTTTGTAAGAGGACTGACCCCCAGGGCTCCCTTAACCTGAAAGTAAGGATGCCTCTTTTTTAGAAGAATGACCCCTGAGGACTCCCTTACTCTGATAGTAAGGACACCTCTTTGTAAGAAGAATGAACCCATGGCCAGTGTTCCCTTAAACCCTGATAGTAAGGATGCCTCTTTGTTAGAGGACAGATCCCAATGTTTCCTTAAATATCAACAGTAAGGATATCTCTTCTTTAAAGGACTGACCCCAGAGCTCCTCAACCCTTACAATAAGAATGTTTCTTCATTTGCAAACTGACCCCAGAATTCTAGGAATTAAGCCTGAAACAAACAAATTTCTATTTTTGGATTTATTTCTTCCTTTTTAAATCTTCTTTGATGTTAGGTTAATTTAGTTGATCAATTTCAAAAATGAATATCAAACAAGAGCCCCAATGGGCCTGCATCGCTCACCTGGTATTAATCTCACAATTGTTACCTTAAAAGTGGACTAAAATAAAGCTACAGGCAAAATATCAGTGACTTAAGTCATTCAGAAGAACCTGTCAAATGATTTAAACACATTTGACCCCTATGACCTTGAAAGTCAAACACTGACATTAAATTTAACAAACTTTATAGCGTTCATCCCAGAATGCAACTTGTCAAATATCACCATTCTCATGGCCCTGTATACCTTTTGTTAATCATGAAGAATGACTTTTAAGATTTATTCACTGTGGACCAGATGTGACCTTGAAAGTGTGTCAAGGTCATTCACATGAACAAGCAATCTTCCTGGACGCTTAAGTTATTCAGAAGGAGTCAATTTATTTAGTGTTTTTAAGACAAATAACCCCTGTGACCTTGAATATGGGTGAAGGTCATTCATTTGAACAAGCTTCATAGCCCTTCATGGCAATACCCTTCTGGTCAAATATCATCACCCTAGACCTTTTGTTTATACAATAGAAGTCGTTTAAAGGTTTTTAAGACAATCGTCTCGTGTGACTTTGAATATGAGCGAAGGTCATTCATTTGAACTAGGTTGGTAGCCCTTCATCCCAGCATGCTACAGATCCAATATCATCACCCTGGACCTTTAGGTAATTCAGAAGAAGTTGTTTAGTTGTTTGAAAGTGTTTAAGACAATTGACTCCTGTTATTTTAAATACATGTATGGGCAAAGGTCATTCATTTGAACAAACTTGGTAACCCTTCATCCCTGCATGCTCATAGCCAAACATCATCACCCTGGACCTTTTGGTAATTCAGAAGAAGTTGTTTAGTTGTTTGAAAGTGTTTAAGACAATTGACTCTTGTGACCTTGAAAATGGGCAAAGGTCATTCATTTGAACAAACTTTGTAGCCCTTTATCACTGCATGCTCCTAGCCAAATATCTTCACCCTGAAGCTTTTGATTATTAAGAAGAATTTATTTAAAGATTTTCAAAACCCTTGGCCTCTTGGTTATTTAGAAGAATTTCAACATATTTGACCCCCCTTTGACCTTTAATATAGGCGAAGGTCATGAACAAAGTAGGTAGCCCTTCATCCCAGCATGTTAATGGTCAAATATCATCATCCTGGGCCTTTTGTTTTTTCAGAAGTTATTTAAAGATTTTAACATATTTGACCCCTGTGACCTTGATAATAAGGGAAGGTCATTCATTTGAACAAACTTGGTAGCCCTTCATCCCAGCATACTACTGGCCAAATATCAATACCCTAGGCCTCTTGGTTATTTAGAAGAAGTTGTTTAAAAGTTTCGACATATTTGACCCATGTGACCTTAAATATAGGGGAAGGTCATTCATTTAAAAAAAAATGGTAGCCCTTCTTCCCAGCATACTACTGGCCAAATATCAACACCCTAGGTCTTTGGGCCAGGTGAGCTAAAAAATGGAATATGTCATGTATGCTTACATGATTTTTTTGTTGTATTTCACCTGTAAGATATTTGAACAACTGGGTCTTTTGAGTCAAATGTATGAGGAGAAGCAAACTTACCAGGAATCTCAGTCAGTAGTCGAATTCGGAATGGGAAGATGTAACTTCCTAACATAAAAAGATCTGCAAGTAAACAACACATAATCACACACATTTCAACTGTAAAGTGTGTGGTTAACACAGTATATTTATTTTATGCCATATTTGCCTTAAATGATAAATAAAGAAAAAAAAAATGACAAATATCATATTTCAAGTTATGAATATATAAATAACTGTGCCTTTCAGATATATTTTTATCTTAAAAAAATGTTTTTCTTTGAAACAATACATTTTTTTCAATCTGAGGAACAATTGATTTTTACCTTGACTCTTGTACAGGTCAATGTCAGGATAATCTAAATAGTGTTTCTTTGCTTCAAATTTCTCTTCTGCAGGTGGGTTTCCTAGCCTGTACAAAACTAAAGCAACAAATATTACAGATTCTTATGATAATAATACATGTACCAGGTACATAATTCTTACTTTCCTTATAAAACTGGTTTTATGAGATTTATATTCATTCTCATAAGTAACTTTTTAAGTCTAACCCACTAAGTGAATGGTAAAGCCTGTAGAAAATACTTCATAAATGAATCTGAAGGAATATACAAATAAATCGAAAGAATAGACGAAAGAATCTAATTATTTTACAAAGATATCTTGCTCCAGCTTTCCTCATGTCAATTTATTTCACATACAAACAGTATATATCAATTAATCTGACACAGACATGCTTTTCACAAATCACTTTCCTGAGATATCTGTAAGAATTTTTAAGTCTGACACAAATTGTCCTGATACATCTTGTCACATCTGGTTCTACCCTCACATTAGGGTTCAAATGATTTTCAATGCTCTAAATCTCATGCATGGCAAACCTTGGCTAGTTGATGGAATAATTTTACTTCATCATGAAACACATCTGACACACATGTAAATGTTTAATGATGATATGGCTCATGTAATTTTTATCATGATACTGACAACACAAAACTGTACTTACAATGTTCACAACCTTGAAATTTCAGACGAATGCCACATCCTGTCGTTGTACTTACTATATTCAAGTAAACAGCTCTGTAAAAACACAAGCATGATCTGATTCACAAATACATTGCCAAAGTGAACAATGCGATCGATTTAAGAAACAAATCAAACCCAGGACTACACAGTTGTACCAATTTAATCGTGGGACACATTTTAGCCAATGAGCTGAAGAAGTGTGCCCTCCAGCAGTATATCAGTGACAGGCGACTATAGATGGTTCACTAACATTGTAAAATCAGTTTTAGGATTAATCACTGGTTCCTCCTGATTTTAGCATACTTCACTATTGGAAATATTGAAGCATTTTCTATTTAACATCACATAAATATGAACTGTTCAAATATACATCTGCTAAACCAGATTAAAAGGTAATTGCCAAACATGAAAATGATAAAATAAAAACAATTTTGCACCAAGGCTTAGCTTCAAGCTAAAGTACATTTTACTGAACATATATATATATATCACAATACCATGCTATTTATATGCTACTTTTTTATCACAATTTATTATGTTTTGTCCAGGTACTGCACTATTTGTAATTCGACTGCTGAAGTCAAGACGAGTATCATATTCTAATTGTCTTGGTGTGTAACCATATACAAAGATTTAAGAAGTCGTTTTATGAAAAGTACTACTAGAATAAACCATTGATATGTTCAAATTTATAGAACTACTATGTGTTAAGAATACAAAAGATATGTTGTCTAGGTAAATTAATTCTTGAAGCAAATTAAATTCCTACTCTACATTGTACATTGGATTGTTCACTGTGCTGTTCTCACATGTATAATTATGTATTGTATACTGATGGACCGTAAGTGGTGTAGACTAGAGGATAGAAAATCATGTGCAAGATATCTATCATTAAATATCATTAAATATTTATTCAGGTATAAGTGGTTGGACAGCATCCGACGGAAGGTTTAGCCATGTTTAGCTATTTCTACCCGAATTTTCATTTGTGCTGGACTTATGTATTCCATTAGGAATCAACTCGCGGAAGACCACCAGAACATTTGGAAGATTTGGATACGGAAATTAATCTCCTATTTCTAGCATTAAATATTTATATGGCCATTTCCATTGTATACAATTGTCCAGGCCTGGAAAGCACCATCATTGATACTCCAAGGGTTCTGTTCACTTTCGCTCTCTGCACCTTTGGAATATGACATACCAACATTTAAGGCACAAGGCTAGCTATTTGATTTGTCTGGGGTTTAATTATACCTGACCAATCGCTAGGCTGATATATATATGTCCTTTGAAGATTACAGAGGAGCGACACCTGACTTCAAAGCCAGTCAATTTTACTGTTATGCGATCATGTGATTCTTTTGATGTACATCGAAGGATCAAACTAGTCTTCTTGTCTCATTCAAAAGGTGGTGCACTTAGTGAGTGACTGAGCCTTCGATTTTGCTATGGTATAGTCCAGGGGTGCAGAGAGTGTAAGTGAGCGGAACCCCTGGAGTATCCAGGATGGGAAAGCACATGACCCAGGCACTTGTTTAGCATACAATATATGGTAGTCTAAAGGCTATCCAAACACAGCTGAGTTCGACTGTCCCGTGTCTCGTTTGCTGTGTTTTTGACTTAGTCATTTATAATTGGACGAGAAAATAATAAAAACATTTTTTTAGTTTTAAATGACAGAAATGTGTTTTTTAATATCTGTGACTGTACTGGTCTACTGCGAAATATTAAATAATTACGAAGGAAATGTTAACTCGGAAATGTGTTAATGGGGTTTACAGATAAGGCAGGTATATGTATATATTGTTATTGTAAGTTGTGAGTGTGCTAGTGGACTCTCAGCAGCTCAACAGTACGGTACCCCAACAGTACATGTGTATACTTACCCGTAAATGTCTTCTCCTGGCAGGTATTCGCCTTTATGGCTCCGAAGCACGATTTGGTTCATGACACTGTGTAAAAGTAATTAGTGTTGACATCCTAGATCTTGGTGCCAACAATCGAATTGATAACATCGAGGAAGTTCCGTTTGTTTATTTTCACATGCTGAGTCCGGAAGTAAATAGAACGACCGGATGTAAGATCTTATTTATAATATGAGAACCGAACAAATATATTTATCCGGACAAGACCCGATCCGATTAACTAAACGGAGGAATCTACAACACCAACCAACCAACCGAGACGTTCAGCGTAGTAATCAAAATATCTCAATTAATTGTTACTGTAACAACTGGTACCTGGTACATACAGTCATTTTACTCATAGGTACAATTGTACATTATGTTCAACCTTGGATAACGACAATCGTACAATATAAAGTCTGAGTGCTATAGATTCTTTACAATTGTGTTTTAAGTCACCTGCCCGAATGGCAAATAAGTGATCTTATGCCGTGGCGCGGCGTCCGTCCGTCGTCCGGAGTCAATATTTTACTTTAAACAACTTCTTCTCAATAACCAAAAGGCATAGGGTGATGATATTTGTCCAGAAGCAAATTAAACTGGGATGAAAAGGCTACGAAGTTAGTTCAAATAAATGACCTTCACCTATTTTCAAGGTCACAGGGGTCAAATATGTAAACAAAAAAAAACAAAAAAACAACTTCTAACAACTTCTCAACAACCAAAATACCCAGGGTGATGATATTTGGCCGGTATCATGCTCGGATGAAGGGCTATCTTTTTTGTTCAAATGAATGACATTGACTTATATTCAAGGTCACAAGGGTCAAATATGTTAAAATGTGTTACCGACTTTTTCTTAATAACCGAGAGGCCTAGGGTGATGATGTTTGGCCAGTAACATGCTGGGATGAAGGGCTACCAACTTTGTTCAAATGAATTACCTGGATTTAAAGTCAAGGTTACAGGGGTAAAATATGTTAAAACCTTTTGACAACTTCTCCTTAATAACCAAAAGACCTAGGGTGGTGATATTTGGCCATTAGCATCCTGGGATAAAGGGCGACCAAGTTTGTTCAAATGAATGACCTTCATCCATTTCCAAGGTCACAGGGGTCAAATATGTTAAAATCTGTTAACGGTCTCTGAATCACTAAGAGGCCTAGGGTATGATATTTGGCCAGTAACATGCTGGGATGAAGGGCTAACAAGTTTGTTCAAATGAATGACCTTCATCTATTTTAAAGGTCACAGGGGTCAAATATGTTAAAATCTGTTAACGACTTCTGAATAACCAAGAGGCCTAGGGTATGATATTTGGCCAGTAACATGCTGGGATGAAGGGCTACCAACTATGTTCAAATGAA
The DNA here is from genome assembly GCF_002113885.1 of Mizuhopecten yessoensis. Classification (NCBI taxonomy): domain Eukaryota; kingdom Metazoa; phylum Mollusca; class Bivalvia; order Pectinida; family Pectinidae; genus Mizuhopecten; species Mizuhopecten yessoensis. Next base: position 70,282 of record NW_018480066.1, on the reverse strand, counting down.
TTACCTGGATTTAAAGTCAAGGTTACAGGGGTAAAATATGTTAAAACTTTTTGACAACTTCTCCTGAATAACCAAAAGACCTAGGGTGGTGATATTTGGCCAGTAGCATGCTGGGATGAAGGGCTACTAAGTTTGTTCAAATGAATGACCTTGACTTGTATTCAAGGTCACAGGGGTAAAATATGTTAAAACCTTTTGAAAACTTCTTCTGAATAACCAAAAGACCTAGGGTGGTGATATTTGGCCAGTAGCATGCTGGGATGAAGGGCTACTAAGTTTGTTCAAATGAATGACCTTGACTTGTATTCAAGGTCACAGGGGTAAAATATGTTAAAACCTTTTGACAACTTCTCCTTAATAACCAAAAGACCTAGGGTGGTGATATTTGGCCATTAACATCCTGGGATAAAGGGCGACCAAGTTTGTTCAAATGAATGACCTTGACTAATATTCAATGTCATAAGGGTCGAATATATTAAATACATGTAAACAATTTCTTCTGAATAACCAAAAGGCCTAGGATAATGATATTTGACCATTAGCATGCCGGGATGAAGGGCTACCAAGTTTGGTCAAATTAATGACCTTCATTCATTTTCAAGGTCACACGGGTCAAATATGTTAAAACCTGTTAACGACTTCGGAATAACCAAGCGGCCTAGAGTACGATATTTGGCCAGTAACATGCTGGGATGAAGGGCTACCAAGTTTGGTCAAATTAATGACCTTCATTCATTTTCAAGGTCACAGGGGTCAAATATGTTAAAATCTGTTAACGGTCTCTGAATCACTAAGAGGCCTAGGGTATGATATTTGGCCAGTAACATGCTGGGATGAAGGGCTACCAAGTTTGGCCAAATGAATGACCTTCATTCATTTTCAAGGTCACAGGGGTCAAATATGTTAAAACCTGTTAACGACTTCGGAATAACCAAGCGGCCTAGAGTACGATATTTGGCTAGTAACATGCTGGGATTAGGGGCTACCAACTTTGTTCAAATGAATGACCTGGATTTAAAGTCAATGTTACAGGGGTAAAATATGTTAAAACCTTTTGAAAACTTCTCCTGAATAACCAAAAGACCTAGGGTGGTGATATTTGGCCATTAGCATCCTGGGATGAAAAGGCTACGAAGTTTGTTCAAATGAATGACCTTGACCTATATTCAATGTCACAAGGGGTGGAATATATTAAATACCTGTAAACAACTTCTTCTGAATAACCAAAAGGCCTAGGATGATGATATTTGGCCATTAGCATGCTGGGATAAAGGGCTACCAAGTTTGTTCAAATGAATGACCTTCATCTATTTTCAAGGTCACAGGGGTCAAATATGTTTAAATCTGTTAACGGTCTCTGAATCACTAAGAGGCCTAGGGTATGATATTTGGCCAGTAACATGCTGGGATGAAGGGCTACCAACTTTGTTCAAATGAATTACCTGGATTTAAAGTCAAGGTTACAGGGGTAAAATATGTTAAAACTTTTTGACAACTTCTCCTGAATAACCAAAAGACCTAGGGTGGTGATATTTGGCCAGTAGCATGCTGGGATGTAGGGCTACTAAGTTTGTTCAAATGAATGACCTTGACTTATATTCAAGGTCACAGGGGTAAAATATGTTAAATACCTGCAAACAACTTCTTCTGAATAACCAAGAGGCATAGGATAATGTTATTTGGTCAGTAACATGCTTGGATGAAGGGCTACACAGTTTGTTCAAATGAATGACCTTTACCTATATATATGCTCACAGTGGTCAAATATGTTTAAAACATTTAAACAACTTTTATCCAAGAGGCCTGGGATAATCATATTTGGCCAATAACATGCTGGTATGAAGGACTACCAAGTTTGTTCAAATAAATGACATTGACATATATTTATGGTCACAGGGGTCAAATATGTTTAAAACACTTAAACGACTTCTTCTTAATAAGCAAACGGCCAAGGGTGATGGTATTTGGCCATTAACATGCTGGTATGAAGGGCTACCAAGTTTGTTCAAATGAATGACCTTGACTTAAAGTCAAGGTCACAGGGGTCTAATGTGTTAAAATCTTTTGACAATTTCTTCTGAATAACCAAGACACCTTGGGTGATGATATTTGTCCAGAAGCATGAGGGGATGAAGGGCTACCAAGTTTGTTCAAATGAATGACCTTGACTAATATTCAATGTCATAGGGGTCGAATATATTAAATACATGTAAACAACTTCTTCTGAATAACCAAAAGGCCTAGGATGATGATATTTGACCATTAGCATGCTGGGATGAAGGGCTACCAAGTTTGTTAAAGGAATGACCTTGACTTATATTCAATGTCATAGGGGTCGAATATATTAAATACACGTAAACAACTTCTTCTGAATAACCAAAAGGCCTAGGATAATGATATTTGACCATTAGCATGCTGGGATGAAGGGCTACCAAGTTTGGTCAAATGAATGACCTTCATTCATTTTCAAGGTCACAGGGGTCAAATATGTTAAAATCTGTTAACGACTTCGGAATAACCAAGCGGCCTAGAGTACGATATTTGGCCAGTAACATGCTGGGATGAAGGGCTACCAACTTTGTTCAAATGAATGACCTGGATTTAAAGTCAATGTTACAGGGGTAAAATATGTTAAAACCCTTTGAAAACTTCTCCTGAATAACCAAAAGACATAGGGTGGTGATATTTGGCCATTAGCATCCTGGGATGAAGGTCTACCAAGTTTGTTCAAATGAATGACCTTGACCTATATTCAATGTCACAGGGGTTGAAAATATATTAAATACCTGTAAACAACTTCTTCTGAATAACCAAAAGGCCTAGGATGATGATATTTGGCCAATAGCTGGTGGGATGAAGGGCTACCAAATTGGTCAAAGGAATGACCTTCATTCATTTTCAAGGTCACAGGGGTCAAATATGTTAAAATCTGTTAACGACTTCGGAATAACCAAGCGGCCTAGGGTACGATATTTGGCCAGTAACATGCTGGGATGAAGGGCTACCAACTTTGTTCAAATGAATGACCTGGATTTAAAGTCAATGTTACAGGGGTAAAATATGTTAAAACCTTTTGAAAACTTCTCCTGAATAACCAAAAGACCTAGGGTGGTGATATTTGGCCATTAGCATCCTCGGATGAAGGGCTACCAAGTTTGTTCAAATGAATGACCTTGACTTATATTCAAGGTCACATGGGTCGAATATGTTAAATATCGGTAAACAACTTCTTCTGAATAACCAAAAGGCCTAGGATGATGATATTTGGTCAGTAGCATGCTGGGATAAAGGGCTACCAAGTTTGTTCAAATGAATGACCTTCATCTATTTCCAAGGTCACAGGGGTCAAATATGTTAAAATCTGTTAACGACTTCTGAATAACCAAGAGGCCTAGGGTATGATATTTGGCCAGTAACATGCTGGGATGAAGGGCTACCAACTATGTTCAAATGAATTACCTGGATTTAAAGTCAATGTTACAGGGGTAAAATATGTTAAAACCTTTTGAAAACTTCTCCTGAATAACCAAAAGACCTAGGGTGGTGATATTTGGCCATTAGCATCCTGGGATGAAGGGCTACTAAGTTTGTTCAAATGAATGACCTTGACCTATATTCAAGGTCACATGGGTCGAATATGTTAAATATCGGTAAACAACTTCTTCTGAATAACCAAAAGGCCTAGGATGATGATATTTGGTCAGTAGCATGCTGGGATAAAGGGCTACCAAGTTTGTTCAAATGAATGACCTTCATCTATTTCCAAGGTCACAGGGGTCAAATATGTTAAAATCTGTTAACGACTTCTGAATAACCAAGAGGCCTAGGGTATGATATTTGGCCAGTAACATGCTGGGATGAAGGGCTACCAACTATGTTCAAATGAATTACCTGGATTTAAAGTCAAGGTTACAGGGGTAAAATATGTTAAAACCTTTTGAAAACTTCTTCTGAATAACCAAAAGACCTAGGGTGGTGATATTTTGCCAGTAGCATACTGGGATGAAGGGCTACTAAGTTTGTTCAAATGAATGACCTTGACTTGTATTCAAGGTCACAGGGGTAGAATATGTTAAATACCTGTAAACAACTTCTTCTGAATTACCAAGAGGCATAGGATAATGATATTTGGTCAGTAACATGCTTGGATGAAGGGCTACACAGTTTGTTCAAATGAATAACCTTTACTTATATTCAAGGTCACAGTGGTCAAATATGTTTAAAACATTTAAACAACTTTTATCCAAGAGGCCTGGGATAATCATATTTGGCCAGTAACATGCTGGCATGAAGGACTACCAAGTTTGTTCAAATAAATGACCTTGATATATATTTATGGTCACAGGGGTCAAATATGTTTAAAACCCTTAAACGACTTCTTCTTAATAAGCAAAAGGCCAAGGGTGATGGTATTTGGCCGTTAACATGCTGGGATGAAGGGCTACCAAGTCTTTTCAAATGAATGACCTTCGCCCATATTCAATGTCACAGTGGTCATTATTTTTTTCAAATCTTTAAATGATTTGTTCTGTATAACCAAATGATCCACGGTAATGATATTTTGCCAGAAGCATGCGTGGTTGAAAAACTATAAACTCTGTTCATCCTAATGTCCTTGTTAGACATTCAAGGTCACGGGCGTCATATGTTTAAATCTTTTAATAGGTTCTTATGAATCAAACACTGATATTCTGCCTGTAGCTGTATTTTAGTCCACTTTTAAGAGTAGAAGTGTTAGATTAATACAAGGTGAGCGATTCAGGCCCTTTGGGCCTCTGGTTTTAATTACATCAGTGAACAAAGACCTCGCACAAAACAACAATAACACACAAACTTATGTCATTATTGATAGATGACAAAGTGAATATCGCTGTTTTATTGATTTATGTATTCATTCATTAATTTATTTGAATTGGCGATTATATTTCTGCACCATCAAAAAAGTAAACAGGGAATCTTTTGACAAAGTTACACACAATACTTAAGCATTAACGCAAGCAAAATCATGTCAATCGCAGACCTGTTAATGCTCAACAAGCTCCCTGATGATACTTTGGTCACCGTGAACTTCAATACCTCATTGCCCCTAATAACATAATCTAAAATGCATTTATATACCTATATTATGTAGGTCATGTGGAGCTTATTGTTTTTACTATCCATGGAGAGGCATTACATGTAACGGACTCAAATTAGGGTTGATGTGGTCATGCGAAACCGTTCAAATTGTGATAGAGTTACTCAGTAATATAATTGAGCAGATTATGATAAAGAATACGAAGGCAAAATGACAAAGATTGATTAATGTACTTTATAGATGATGCGCAGTTAAATAAAGTTCTAGCTGTACCGTTAGGATTGAGCTGTACATGTTATAACTATCAATGCAAATAAAAAGTGCAATAATATTAATGTTTACACTAGTAAGTGTGACAACATGGCTAGCTTCTTATAACAGCACGAACTTTTACAAAAAAGACACTCAATAAATTATCACAGTTACAAGGCTTTGGTTTTTACTTCAAACATCGCCACGATAAACCCTGATCGGATTAAACCCCATGCTTTTCCACAGCCGTAAATGAATTCATAAAAGTATAGGCTCCCATGGCCTATATACATATCCATGTACATAACCCTTAGCTACTATGTCATTTCGTAGTATTCAGTTGAGTTGCAAATGAGAATGACATGTTATATCGCAAATGAACAATTTTGTATTAATGCATTGGCATCAATGACAGATTAAGTACTTATCGCTAAGTTTTAATATGATATCCAAATGACATATCTGAATTCCTGTTTAATTTAGACCTTTAATATGTGACTTATAAGGGGGGGGAGAGAGATTTTGTGGTCAATGTGTCATCTTTTAGAGGGTTTGAAAGTAAGGCAAACACCCAATTTAAAAAAAAAAAAAAAAAAAAAAAAACCTATAACATCTGTAGTGCCTTAATGAACCTGTATGCACCTATCCTCTTTCTCACATGCATGAACGATTTTCCAGAATACATGCATGTAATACATAGTATAGCGTACTTAGACTATGTGACGATGACATGGTATTCTACGAAACAATTAATAACTAGACGACACACGCAAACTACAACAGCTAGCAAATTGAACATGAAGGGTTCATTACCAACAATTCCACCAAAACGCACGCTAATCAAACACAATTACAGACTCCACGACCGCACACTAAAATCGGTAATTTCGGGTAAATACCTAAGACTTACACTTCAAAACAATCAATCTTGAGTGGGACAAACACATCAGCAGCATTACATCAAACGCGAAAAAAATACATTGTACTCTTTTAACACAGCTAAAAACTAGCTAACATATAAGAAAACGCGCACAAAACCATAGAAACACTATATTACTAGTACTGCTCTCTAGTCTAGGATCCCCAGCATACCAATAATGTAAAACAAATGGGAAAAGAATAAAGAAGATCAGAACGTTACGTCAAACAACAAATACCACAACACAAGCTCAGTCACAGACATACTACACAATCCCTCAACAACAAATACCACAACACGAGCTCAGTCAGACATGTTACATAATCCCTCAAACAACAAATACCACAACACAAGCTCAGTCACAGACATACTACACAATCCCTCAACAACAAATACCACAACACGAGCTCAGGCAGACATGTTACATAATCTCTCAAACAACAAATTCCACAACACAAGCTCATTCACAGACATGCTACATAATCCCTCAAACAACAAATACCACAACACGAGCTCAGTCAGACATGTTACACAATCCCTCAAATAGCAAATACCACAGCATAAGCTCAGTCACAGACATGCTACACAATCGCTCAAATAACAAATACCACAACACAAGCTCAGTTACAGACCCTCAAACAACAAATACCACAACACGAGCTCAGTCAGACATGTTACACAATCCCTCAAATAGCAAATACCACAGCCCAAGCTCAGTCACAGACATGCTACACAATCGCTCAAATAACAAATACCACAACACAAGCTCAGTTACAGACATACTACACAATCCCTCAAACAACAAATACCACAACACGAGCTCAGTCAGACATGTTACACAATCCCTCAAATAGCAAATACCACAGCCCAAGCTCAGTCACAGACATGCTACAAAATCCCTCAAATAACAAATACCACAACACAAGCTCAGTTACAGACCCTCAAATAGCAAATACCACAACACAAGCCCAGTAACAGACATGCTACACATCCCTCAAATAGCAAATACCACAACGCAAGCTCAGTAACAGACATGCTACACATCCCTCAAATAGCAAATACCACAGCCCAAGCTCAGTCACAGACATGCTACATAACCCCTCAAATAACAAATACCACAACACAAGCTAAGTAACAGACATGCTACACAATCCCTCACAAACAACAAATTCCACAACACAAGCTCAGTTACAGACCCTCAAACAACAAATACCACAACACGAGCTCAGTCACAGACATGCTACACAATCGCTCAAATAACAAATACCACAACACAAGCTCAGGAACAGACATGCTACACAGCCCTCAAATAGCAAATACCACAGCATAAGCTCAGTCACAGACATGCTACACAATCGCTCAAATAACAAATACCACAACACAAGCTAAGTAACAGACATGCTACACAATCCCTCACAAACAACAAATTCCACAACACAAGCTCAGTTACAGACATGCTACAAAATCCCTCAAATAACAAATTCCACAACACAAGCTCAGTTACAGACCCTCAAACAACAAATACCACAACACGAGCTCAGTCACAGACATGCTACACAGTTACATAATCTCTCAAACAACAAATACCACAACACAAGCTCATTCACAGACATGCTACATAATCCCTCAAACAACAAATGCCACCACACGAGCTCAGTCAGACATGTTACATAATCCCTCAAACAACAAATAACACAACACGAGCTCAGTCGGACATGTTACATGATCTCTCAAACAACAAATTCCACAACGCAAGCTCAGTCACAGACATGCTACATAATCCCTCAAATAACAAATACCTCACACAAACTCAGTTACAGACATGCTACACAATCCCTCAAATAGCAAATACCACAACACAAGCTCAGTAACAGACATGCTACACATCCCTCAAATAGCAAATACCACAGCACAAGCTCAGTCACAGACATGCTACACAATCCCTCAAATAACAAATTCCACAACACAAGCTCAGTCACAGACATACTACACAATCCCTCAAAAAAAAAATACCACAACACAAGCACAGTAACAGACATGCTACACATCCCTCAAATAGCAAATACCACAAAACAAGCTCAGTCACAGACATACTACAAAATCCCTCAAATAACAAATAACACAACACAAGCTCAGTTACAGACCTTCAAATAACAAATACAACAACACAAGCTCAGTTACAGACCTTCAAATAACAAATACAACAACACAAGCTCAGTAACAGACATGCTACACAATCCCTCAAATAACAAATTCCACAACACGAGCTCAGTCAGACATGTTACACAATCCCTCAAATAGCAAATACCACAACACAAGCTCAGTCACAGACATGCTACACAATCCCTCAAATAACAAATACCACAACACAAGCTCAGTAACAGACATGCCACACAATCCCTCAAATAGATCCCATTTATTATATAATTCAAGAAACACACTATTATGCATTTGTTCTTGACACGTCTCCTCTATATCTATATACCGATGACTGACGAACAACATTAATATCCTTTTTTTTTATTCGAAAACCATTCAACGGATTGGCGTTTTTACGAAAATAGCAGCGACGTCACATATTTTGCACAACGGCGCGTGCTCTGTCAAGGTAAAGGTCATCACAATACACATCGAAGTCTGTACTTTTAAAAGTTTACAGGGACTAACGTGATTGTCATTCCCTTAAACACGGGCGCATTTCTTTGGAGAGGGTTGTTGGTGTGTGTGAACCTCGATGTTTCCGTCTATCACTGAGCCAGAATATAAACTGTGGAATCCGCCATGAAACTGGAACACCGATGAAGTTGACCGGTTACACGTGTTTGCAATTGATGTCGGAGAAATTCAAGTGGAATTTAAACATGCAGGTGTTGAATTTGTGTGAAGCTAACACTCGCATTCATATAATATTGAATTTATTAAACTAGTTTATTAATTTTATTCTTTAACAGTGCCTCCGCCTCTGCTAGCAATGCATGCGCGTGTGTACAGTATACATTAGAAGAAAAGAATATCATACATCACCACAAGCTACTAGTTACATGTAGCTTCCAACGATGTCATCTGAGCGAAACTGAGCGAAACAGTAACTCGGTCAGCCATTTTGTTTACAAACGTAGAAGTTGTAGTGCGTAGGAATCTGACCTGTTTCCCATGGTGACTATTGCATGTTTATTGTACGTGTGCTATATCGTTTTTATTGAACGGCAATACTCCAAGGAAATAACATGTATTATATAATAGAACGATATGCTTCACCTCCTTTGCGTTATTCATTGTCATCATTATCGATGTAGTATAGGGAATAGATGGAGATAAAAGTGATTAAATAATATATAATCTATATGCAAGGATGACACATTGATTGCATTTTTAACGCAAATACATTTCGCATTTGCATATTCCAGTAAGGATGGGAAAATAGTCTACTATACTATCAGGTTATCTCATTCATTAAGCGTTTTTGCACTGTTTGCTTGACAAAGGAAACAGACGATTTCGAAAGCTCGCAAAATAAGTGTTCAATTCCTGTTTGTGTTAAAAGCAAACTTAGCATTTGTTATTCATACCAAGCTGATGTATCTCATTCCGATTCTTCAATAATAAAACAACAAGGGCAGCGTGATGGGTTGATAACATATTACATTGTACAAGTAATGCTTCTCAGAACAGCTAGATACGAAGTCTGTCTGGGTATGATGGAAGCACCTTAAAGGGACAAATAGAATCACCAAGAAACAAAAAATATATGGTACCATTCACATCAGAAGGACAAGGAAACATAGAAGCGCATCGAGGAAAGCAAAGGCCATTTAAACACTTGAAATGCAACTTCACATGTGTACAGGAACACAGTCTCTTCAACGTTGAGCTGCATTAGAACGAGTAAATCAGTTTTTAGGCTATCCTACACGTACCTGATCAATAAAATGTCACAGAGGATTCGACAGCTCACGAATGCACTGAAAGACAATGATTTCATTGCAGAGTTAACTTTACGTCTCATATATACGCGAGAGCTACAAGTCTCATGAAAGCTGCAAGCACGCATGTGCAGGGGAAATGGCCATTTCCGCCGTAAGAGTTGAATATATTATAAATGATAAAAAATGTGTCAGTATCTAGAAACATTTTCAGTAATATCTACAAAACTCATTATAACATGAAATTGATCAATAAACGCGCTGCTATTACGCTAACTAGTATTAAAACAGCGTTAGCGGCCGGCACCCGACAACTTCGAACTTATCAACACAACCGCGACGAAATCAGAAAGCAATGAATACATGCGAGGTGGATTCAACAAATTGATGGATGGGCTGACGTTATTACATGGAACAGCATCACGGAGTACGGTTTGGAGAAACAACATAATCCTCCAGGCTGATACTCGCAGCAAACTTAGACTAAAACTAAACTCAATTTAGTTCATATTCTATCAACAAACATATATATCTCACACACTTGGTGATGTCAGTAGGGCACGGCCTGTATCTCACACAGTTGGTGATGTCAGTAGGGCACGGTCTGTATCTCACACAGTTGGTGATGTCAGTAGAACACGGTCTGTATCTCACACAGTTGAGGATGACAGTAGGACACTGTCTGTATCTCACACAGTTGGCGATGTCAGTAGGACACGGTCTGTATCTCACACAGTTGATGATGTCAGAAGGACACGGTCTATATCTCAAACAGTTGGTGATGTCCGTAGGACACGGTCTGTATCTCACACAGTTGATGGTGACAGTAGGAAACGGTCTATATCTCACACAGTTGATGATGTCAGAAGGACACGGTCTATATCTCAAACAGTTGGTGATGTCAGTAGGACACGGTCTGTATCTCACACAGTTGATGATGTCAGTAGGGCACGGTCTATATCTCACTCAGTTGGCGATGTCAGTAGGGCACGGTCTATATCTCACTCAGTTGGCGATGTCAGTAGGGCACGGTCTGTAACTCACACAGTTGGCGATGTCAGTAGGGCATGGTCTATATCTCACACAGTTGATGATGTCAGGAGGACACGGTCTATATCTCACACAGTTGATGATGTCAGAAGGACACGGTCTGTATCTCAAACAGTTGGTGACGTCAGTAGGGCACGGCCTATATCTCACACAGTTGATGATGTCAGGAGGACACGGTCTATATCTCACACAGTTGGTGATGACAGTAGGGCACGGTCTATATCTCACACACTTGATGATGACAGTAGGGCACGGTCTATATCTCACACAGTTGGTGATGTCAGGAGGGCACGGTTTATATCTCACACAGCTGGTGATGTCGGTAGGTAACAGTCTATATCTCACAAAGTAGGAGTTTTGTGTCTTTAGGACTAGAACTTTGTGTTCCCCTTGTGAGCTATATGAATCAGTAACGGTTTAACGGTCTACATCTTCACGAAGATCGCGAGCACATCTGCGACAAGGGAATCTGTAAATAATTATAAAAATATGTATTTACCAAAACATTAAAACACTGTGGTAATCAATAATCACTTGATGTACGTAGTAAGTGATGCAACTGATTAAAAATTGAATAAGTTAATGCAGAAAGCAAAACAAAGATTTTTTTTTTTTTGATTTTTTTTTGGTCTTGAAAAATTCTTTATTTGTGAACTAACTTTTCGTGTTGCTATGTAATTATATCCACATATATATCTTCATAAACTGTTTACTTTTAAAGCTTTCCTTGCAAGATATAAGAATAAGGCAATGACAAGGTATTAATTAGAAAATTATCATTCACGTTCATATTTTCTCACAAAATCAAAATATGGATTCCCCTTCCTCGTAAATTATAAACAGGTGACAGGTTTTGGTGGTGGAGGAAAGCCGGGGTTCCAGGAGAAAAAAACAACGACCAACGGCCAGTGCCTGGAGAGAGCCCCAGGTACATTGTAGGTCTCGAACCCGCGACCCAGTGGTATAGAGGGCTAGTGGTAGCAGAATGTCAAACGCCTTAATAACTTGGCCACCGCAGCGTGGGGCAGTCACCAGTTACTTGCACTGGCCGTAGGTCGGTGGCTTTTCTCCGGGAACTCCGGCTTTTCTCCACCACCAAAACCTGGCACGTTGACGCTATTGACTTTTTTCTAATATATTCTCCCTAGAACATGTCAAAACAAACTTATAAGTAACAAACAGTAATCTAGCTTACGTTCAAATAGTATCAATATATGTTGTTGATGATGGAGGAAATGTTAAAATTTAACGTTAACTGACCCAAACAAAAGGTTTCCATTTCCATATATCTTTTTAGTACAGTATATGGGGTAAGGAAGTAGTTCTTACAGTGATATATAGACAATGCGATGTTATCAAATTTTCGGAGCAATCTTTTCTTTTTAAATATGCATTATATGGTATATGGATAGCAGTTTATTGGTTTTTTCAAAGGAGATATCTGTTTATATGTTTTCCTTTTAGTATATCATATTTATAAGTAATGATTTATTATCCCAACTATATGTACTACCACGGAATTAGATTAGATCTAAGTCCGTGGTACTACTAACCCTGTTGTCTCGCTCTTCAATGTTTAAGGAGAAATGAATATCTCACCATCTCTTACTCTTAGATAATTCAGTCGAATTTGCTGGAAAGATTTATCTTTTTTTTCTTTTCAAGGCGAACAAATTTGGTCAAAATCCCTGTTTTGGTTTATAATTTTAAGATTTGTGAAGATTAACATCTTTTCCACTATTTGGCCCCACCCTTCTGCCCCCAGAGAGGCATTCCCGCCATTTTTACAAAATTGAGAGCCCTTTGTCAAAGGATTCTCTAGACCATATTTGGTCAAAATCCACTTGGCCATTAAGGACTAGAAACGTTTTTAAAAGGAAAACGTTGGCAAACGATAGACGGACGGACGGCGGCAGAGGTTCACTTGATGAGCTAAAAACAAATTCGTTTATTATTTTTATCCTTTTCTAAGTTTGATCATTCTTCTTTTAAATCACATTATGATTTTCAAAAAGCCATTCTCATTAATCATTTGTAATTTAGTAGGACAGCTGATACATTTCAGATTCAGCGACAGATGTGAAGTTCATGTCAACATATTATATTTATTATCATTTTAACAACGTTTCAGTTGACACCGTATATAGATATCAACATTGCATAACTGGCACTACTTGGGTTAATTATGATATTAAATGACATTGCACACGGAATGTCAGTTTAAATTATGTATGAAATATTATGCTTTCGTATCCATCGTGACAACGATATTATTTTTTTAACTTGCATTATATTACTATACCCCATTCGAAAACCGCGTGTTTAATTTGGGAATATATTTATGACATCAGGGAAATAAAAAAACATCGAACCAATGGTGAATACTGTTGGGCAACATTTTACTTCCTTCCTGGTAATATACATATGATGTAATGGGACATCTCTTTAATAGAATTGAAGATATCATTAAGTGTACTAGAGAAATCACATAATTAGGAATATATCAGAATGGAAGGTACACATGTTTACATTTAAGACAATTTAATGCTCTTTGGGTTTTTTTCACGTCCCATTAAAATCAACAGATATGACGGGGTACATAGTGTAACATTTTTATACAAATGGTTAACGCTGCACGGGGCACACATANCACTAATAATAGGTCATCATCATGTTAATAATCATTACTTAAAACTCGGTCATCATACTCATGTCATAATGACACTCTTCACATCTATCATTAGCATGCCATAATATTAATCATCATTATTATTATCCTCATCACCATCTTTATTATCATATTTACACTAAGTCGTCATAATCATCCTTATCATCATCATTGCAGCCTCATTAATATAAAAGTCATCATGACCTCATTGTCCATAATTATTCTCATCAAAACATGACAATTACATCATAATCATGACCCCATTATTTATATTACAATCATCGTCATCACCATCATCGATTCATTATCATCAACAAAGACCACAAGCATAACACTGTATTTTCAATCATACCTGCTCACACACATACACATTTGCATGAGGGAGAGATTTTTGACTTCTAGTAAACTGAGAGGTAGATACATGAGGTTTTGACGTTTAAGGAATTCCTTCTTGTATAACATATCATAAGACTATATTTAATATTATATTTTCATCAGACTGTCAAGATCCAGTTGAAAATTCCTACTCTATCTATTAAGGACCTCATACTATAGCTAAACTCCAAAAAGAACAATATTTTTCTATTTTCTCCATTCCTTGTTAAAATCTTCTTGAAAATGTTCTCCCTTACTTGTTGCAATTTTTTTTTAATATTAAAGTGATCTTTAATTGAGTTAACCAGTGCACTTAAATTGAGAGAGTTACACATCTAGTTTTGTAAATGAAGTGTTTTATAATAATGTTAATCTCATTATCAATGTTACTATACTCATTTTCATGTGACCATGTTCCAAAAATATATGAGTTTTTGTTGACTGTGAATGGAATTAAAATTGTATCTAAAAATATTTCCAGACTCTGTAGATAATTTTTAACTTCTTGACATTCCCACAGTATATGAGTAAGTGTGTCTCTCTCTGAGTTGCAGAGTGTACACAAAGGGCTTGTAACTAGGTTTGCCTTAAATAAATATGAATTTGTTGTCAAAATATTATGAAGAATTCTAAATTGAAACCACTGAAGTTTTGAATTATTTGTCATTTTGAAAGGTAAAGAGAAAATATTCTCCCAAGCAGATTCATCAAAATCAAAATGTTCTGTCCATTTTTTCCTACCTGTTGGAATTTCTTTGTTCATTGAGAGAATTTTGTATATGTCTTGCTCCTTTAGTGTTTTTGATAAATCATTCTATGTTTAGCGGAATAAAAGGGAGAAGAAGTTCTGTATTCTGAATCCTGTGTTTTTCAATATTAGTTCTTATAGTATGAATAATACCTTGAAATTATAGAAAATCTGTGAATATATATTATATTTCCTTGTGAATTCCCGATAAGAGAAGAAGGTGAGAGAGCTAACATCTTTAAACATGTCATTTACTACTCTTACATCTTTAGAATACCAGTCTTTATAAAGAACAGAATGTCCGACAACAGAGAAATTATTAACTGCAAATTTTGGTTATTTCGTCCATTTAAGAGTCATCAGTAATTGAGGCCAAAATATTGTAAATCCTTGCAATAGGGAAGGTGTCTTTCAAGGCCTTTATAACGTTACGCATCTATAACGGTTGGCTATTATGGTTTAGTAAACATGCAACAAAAAAAAACTTTTTTTTAAATGCTTATAGACAAGCTATGAGTGAAAGGGGGAGGATTGTATATGCAATATTACTTTGGTGTGTGGACGAGTGTGAAGGTAGTGAGGAAAGGATAATTTTGTATGAGAGAGTGTTTTTGGTGTGTGGGCGAGTGTGTAGGTAGTGAAGGAGGGAAAGTTTTGTATGTGAGAGTGTTTTTGGTGTGTGGGCGAGTGTGTAGGTAGTGAAAGAGGGATAGTTTTGTATGTGAAAGTGTTTTTCGTGTGTGGGCGAGTGTGTAGGTAGTGAAGGTGGGATGTTTTTGTATGTGAAAGTGTTTTTCGTGTGTGGGCGAGTGTGTAGGTAGTGAAGGAGGGATGTTTTTGTATGTGAGAGAGTTTTTGGTGTGTGGGCGAGTGTGTAGGTAGTGAAGGGGGGATGTTTTTGTATGTGAGAGTGTTTTTGGGGTGTGGGCGAGTGTGTAGGTAGTGAAGGAAGGAAAGTTTTGTATGTGAGAAATGTTTTTGTTGTGTGAGTGAGTGCGTATGTAGTGAGGGAGGGAGGGATTTGTATGTGTAGTAGAGTTAGGGGATGAATTAATACCTCAGTCAGTATGGATGTGAGAGGTTGCATTAGAGGGGGTAGGCGATGTGTGTTTGGGTGTCTGTTTGTGTAATGTAAGAATTATAAAGTGAATAAATATAACGCGGGACTTAACGAATGACACTTTCTTAGCATTTCTATGGTATTTAAAAACAGACAGTTCATTTGTGAATATTTACATTCTGTATGCTTAGACCCATTGACAAAAATTACATTCATAAATGCATAACACAGGTGTTCATAGAATCTCAGCACGTGGGAACTGATAGTAACCTGATCACACTGCGTAGTAATACACTACAAAAACTACTCACTTGGAACGACCGAACTAGATGCTTAATTCTTACATCTTAAAATATTATTGAACTGTGCTTTGTGAAATATCCACGTATTCACGTGTCCTGTGCTACAAATAAACATTGAATATGGAACTACATTTTGTTGTGTTATTGTTGTTGACGGTTGCTAAGATCTCTCACGATACTGTCACATTTCCCCGCGAAAAAACACTGTTCTCGCCACTGCGTTGCACCCGTGTATAAGCAGGAACAAACCCTGTTTATTTGTTTAATTCGTTGTTATATCGATCCACTGAAATGATTCGTCAATGTAAATATAAGGAATGATATTTATTTTTGCAACATTTATGAGGTCATAACCACAATGGGTTTATGGACATATTGAATGAATCGCGTTATCGATTCATGTAAAATATGTCCAAAAACCAATTGTTGTTATGACCTCATAAATATTGAAAAAATAAAAATCATTCCTTAAATGTAAAATTGATGCTTTATCACAAATAGGCACAGAGAAACAATATGTACGTTACGAACCTGTTCCAGTCCAGCCAGTTAAGTTATTCGGTGAGTATATAAATTTAGGAAAGGCAACAGCATCGTCATAGAAACATGGTCCCTTTCTATCAATAGTTTGAACCCATCCATGGTCGTTAATACAACCACCGTAACTCCTGTTGATATAGAATCTGCGGCTTTCACTGCAAAACAACATTGACACATCATATGAAATGCTTTACAGACGTCATCATCAAAAACTTCATAGATGTCGAGAATTAATTTCTATATGTAAGGCAGATGCCGTCAAACAAGTTCACATACAAATTTACCATCCTATAAAGTCGTTCGGTAAATGTATTCAGAGCATTTAAAAATAAGCATGCAAGTCAAGAAAAAGAGTAAATGTTGTTTAAAACTTCAATGCTTACCCAGAACCGAACACAGAGAAGTAATTGGACGTGGAAGTTCTGTTTAAATCAGTAAAAGAAGTAGAAAGAAGCCTTTCCTTTGCAAACCACGATGTTGAGTCTGTATCCGAAGCATTAAATGTAGCATAGACTACCTCAATACCAGCTCTATAGAGCGAAAACTTTGCCTGAAAATAAATAAGAAAATATAACAAAATATGGTTTGAACAAGCTAATTGTGGATACGCTCATACGAAGAATATTCGCAGCAGCAATTCAGTAGAACTTGATTTTGATGTAGGAACAGTTTTAAATCAACACAGAAAAATACATAAAATACATGCCCAAGCATTAAGATTAAAACATACAGTGACCAAAAGAAACAAAACGACAATAAAGCAAAACCAAGACAAAAACAAAACAAAAATGGACGCGAAATAAGGTACCAAGGCAAGGAACATGTTTCCTGTACCCTGTAAACATACAGAACCCATAAACTCCTGTCATAAAGGCTGGTCCAAAATGTCTTTCAGATTGTTGCCCAAAACCTAAACAAAACATCAGCCAATATTATATGTTTAATATCTCCTTCATTAATATCATTGGCGAGAGGAGGGCATCACAACCTATATCTAAACATTTCTATGATGTAACAAGCGTTCCATAAGCTGCATGAACTGTCCAATAAGCTTTACCAAATGTCCAATAAGGTACCCACCTGTCTTATAAGTGCTTTACTTATTGGAAAATTGTGACATCACATTCTAGAGAATAGACATGAGGAGCCAAAAGGAAGTAATTCAATCTCTGTTATGTCTACTTCTTTTGTAATTGTTCTCTATCTCCTTTCTAGATAGGTCTTAAAAATATGGCTTTTAAATGTAAAAGTTGGCCTCTAATTTTCTCTTCAATTTCAAAAATGTCACTCAAGACGCCATCAATAAAAAAACGTTTTTAAAGCGAATCCATAAAGTTTAACTGAGTTATTAATATACGTCCTCAGTGTCAGAAGACTTTGTTCCATATGAACACAGAACTCCACAGACACCAAAACCATGCATGAGGTTTACATGAGGTTTGCATGAGCGTGACAATAGGTGGGCCTTATACAATCCAATAAGTTAAATGGGGTAATACACACCAATGGGGATTTTTTTTACATGAATCAGCCTTAGAGGCACCCAGAGGGGACTGTTTTAAGTAAGACATTATCCTCATTCTCTCCAATAAGTGAGCAAAAGACCAGGCTTCGGTATCACAAACGTACTTGAGGCCGCCTCAAGCTCAGATTTGAGTCCAAACTCAAGAACCCAAGCTCAGCGTACGTGTTTCGTTATTACCAACTAAAACTTAGCTCGGCGTCTCAAGCTGAGGCCAAAAAGCCGAGACTGCCCAAAAGCAGACTTAAGTTCGAACTCAAGCTCCGGAACGAAACTGTTTGCAATAAAATGGCAGGCTTTGCTAACACTTATAATGACAAGAACATATCTTTATAATATTGATTTGTCACAATCATTCAAAGTGTTGGAGACACATACAATCTTTACTAAACAATTCGTCAGGTAAACCATATATATTGTCAATTTATTTGCCATTTGTTGAAAATACAGTCGTTTTAATAAGCCGTGAAATGAGTCTGAGATGATTGGGGTTCGAATACGATAGCCCTGGGCCCAAGCGCGATTTGAAATATAAATAATCTATGCGTTATAGTTTCCAAACAAAGGACTTTAAATGAAAAACTGAGCATGCGATCTTTTAAATGATGTATTTACATGTTATTTTAATTTTTGCAAGACGATATATCGTGGCTTTTTTGTGTCCAAGTCGGACCGACTTTAGGCTATGCTCCGAGATGATGTTACAATATAGACAATATTTCGGTAAAATAACAATATTTGAATGTGTTGACATGCAGGTCTCGGCTCTAACGGACTGCAAAAGCTGTCCTTTCATTCCTTTATTGGACAGATTTCGACTTTATCCATAACGTGCATTTATTTTGACTATTTTAATCTGTCGTTTTCACCACAACGCGTTTATTCGAAGGCTTTAACTTTTTTTTTTACTTTCTGCTGCAGTACCTTATTCCCCACTGCCCTTTCCAATACCCAAATTGGGACTAAGGATACGAAAAGTCCCCTGTCATGTTTCAAAATGGGCCTACACAGGCTCCCTTTGATACGCATGCACACCAGATTATGTTGGATAAATTACGAGAGTCCCTACTATGACACGTAAACACTGCTCAGAATGACGTAACATTTTTAAATGAAAAGAAAAAATAAGCATAGACGGTACCAAACTGATTTGCATGCTTCATCTTCATACTTTTTATATATACATTATGAAATTCAGAATCAGAATCTTAAATCAGATATACACGCACATGATAATTAGTTATGTATTACTCAATATTATATCATTATACAAAAAAATGGAATTTAAGCTGCACATTCAAATATTTTATTTGACCGGTGTATCAAATAGTTGAAAGAGTACAGAAAAATGTTTTTAAAAAATAGAAAAAGTAACATGTGTAGGTAAACATGTGTTTATTTTACATTTCATAGTACAGAAGAGATGACTTTTGCATGTGGTTGGTAAATTTCTAAATACGGATCTTTATCTATTCTCAAAATGAACACTTTCAACTGTATGGTATGGTTTGTTTTATTAAGAAATAACCAAACTGTGTGCGTGTATTATGGTGGAATATATAAGGAGGACGAGAAAATACGGGAAAAAACAATGAACAAAGGGCGTTTGCGGCATGAGTTGATTATTTTTCCAACACATTTAAATCTTGAGTTATATTTGCCAACATGATATACAAACACGTGTTGATTATATCTATTCTACCTAATAAAACCTAAGTTTATTTCCCGTCTGCCTTGGTTTCTACAGACCTATCAAAGCATATAAGCATGCTGACTTAGATAATCTAATTATTTAAAATAGGCTGTTCTTTTGCGCGAGCAAACATTCGTCACTTGATGCCTATTTTGTTTATTTAACCTAGATTCATTTGGGAATATTTGTTCACTTCAGTCGCCAATTGGTCGATAAACGATGATCAATAAACCCTACGTCATGCTTTATAACAGATGTACTTAATTAATCATAACCACCATTATACATAAGGTTGACTGACATCTCCAATATGTCAGCTATTATTTGTTAGTGTCTATTGTGAGATCCAGATCAATTATTAAGCTACCTGGTACAACTGTACAGTAACTAACTGTTCTCTTTGTTTCTTTGGTTGGAAATTCAGTTGAATGAACATGGTTTGCTGAATACATGAAGGTTTACGATCTTCTGTGATACTAGAAAAAATACTGCGAGGTACCACATGTATATGGTCCCTGCGACGTCATAAGTATAGATTAAATTAGAGAGTTATGCACTGTATGTCCGCTTTTATATCACATAAGGAAAAGTTGTCCTCATGCAGGGACACAACTCTACTGTAAGCAGATGTTAGATGGGAAGAGTCATCTTTGGAAGCAGCCTGCAAAGTCTTACTGCAAAGTCAGGATTTGTTCTGAAATATTCCGATCAACACGTGGAAACTGTTGACCACAATCAGAACTCGTCTTCAAATAATCACCAAGAAGATGAAGTAAGAAGGCAGCTACATGTATTTAAAATGTATCAAATCTAAGCAGAAAGATAAATAGGTAACAAAAACCTGTTTACTGCTCTCAGCGGCCATTTCGTTAGTTAAGAACTCCGCAATGGAATGGTACTAATGACCAAAGCAATGAACATCTGAGCTTAAAGTGTTCCAAAACTTATACCGCATACAAAAATCAAAAATAAACTCTGGAAAAACCAAATAAAGTCTTACAGAGCATTTACAGTAGAAAGGGGAATGTATATTAACTACAAAAAAAACAATTTATAATTTATTTCTTCGAACGTGATTTGAATTCAGGAAAACGAAGAATAGAACAGCGTTGAAGTAGATACATTTTAATAACGACGAAGATTCCATTTTCTTTTTTTTTTTGAGATTCTCTAAAATTATCAAATATTGAATCAGTATCACAATTTGTCTGAAGCCTTGCGTTTACTACGTTTGATCTGGTCTGGTGGCTACGAGTGGAGAAAGCGGGTTTAGTTCAACAAGTGATAAACCTGTGAGGATTAATTTTTACTACTGTATTGCTTAACACTAAACGCTTACAAAAAATACATTTTACGTAACAAAATTCTGGTTTTATTTCAATTTACCTCTGTAGGGTTAAGCGTAATCCAATCGTCAATAAGTCCACTCCGGAAGTGACGTGTACATACACTTGAAGTATTAGTGTCTTTACATTCGTTCGGAGTTAGCGTATTCTTGTTGTCATCCCGTCCGTTCTCCAACCACGTGTCGTATGTCGCCTCACCATTTCCACTTCCGAATCTTGCCATCAACATCCAGTCAGATGAGTACATCCGGTCTGTAGAGAAATCAAGACAAACGACTTATCGGTGTTGTTACACCATTTAGTATTTATATATTTGATTTAACAGCGTTTACAGTTTTAAAAACTGCGCGTACGAAAGGTTTAATTTACTCATTCCGGGAACAATTTTTATGTAAAAAAGTCGTTTTAAGCGTTAAAAGTTAGAAGTGTGTATAAAAAAGAGGCGTCATCTGTATATTAAAAGATGACGACGTTGAAACGTATATATACACCTTTTAGTTGAAGAATCTTAATTATGATTCAGTTTTTAAACGGGAAGTGATAAATATGAATATTAAATAATAGAACTCGGGGTGTCTATATCAAGCTACTCAAATGTCTTTTATTACATGATGTACTCTGTTACCCATGTCATATATGTTTTGCGTATTAGCCCATGTAATATGACCTATCAGCCCTGTGATTGGTTGTAAGTTTCAATTGTTTCAATGGTGACGTCATGCCAAGGACAAGTACATGACGTCACAGACTTACGCACTGGAGTCAAAATGGCGGTTTTTACATTTCAAGGTTGCATGAAAATTGTCGTTTTACACGAATAAATGCCACCCATCTTGATAATGTGATGAAAAGGATCTTATACTCGTTTTCATTACATATGAAATTGATGAAACTCGTCACTCGCTAAATTGAAAATTGCTCAGACTCGTTTTATAAATTTCATATGAAATGAAAATTCATATAAGATCCTATATATATCCCACAGCAGCGAGATTCATAGAAATATAATTATGCCTCTCAAAACACATCGTTTGAACACTTTTACATCAACGACAGTTTTACAATCTTATAATTATTTAATTGTCTTGTTAATCATTGTCCTACCTTATTATGTAACAAAAAAAAGATCAGCAACATTTTCTATCTTATTTTTGTTTAAGCTAAACGGTTAGTCGTGCCAACAGCGTGTGCTAGAGCACAACGGCGATGACTAAGTATAGCATTTAAAAAACTGTGTGCCAGCTCATGTTGATGAAATATTTCATTAATGAAAACATACATATAGTTGTTAAATATTTGCTTTGATACAGTATAAAATTAGCCCGATGGAGCCCTGTATATATATGAACACACCTGTTATATTTGTGATTACGTTCACGTATCTGTTGATTTAGATTCCCTCCCAGATACTCATTCTATGCATAATCAAAAAGTTCTGTTGTATCTCAGAAAAAAGGAATCACTGAACTTGTGCACAGGAAAAACAGCTCAAACGTCATTGTTTTATTAGTTAAAATTCAGCTTATATTGTTTTAAAATGACTTTGGCAAATCATTACATCTTACCTACCCTCCATCCAGTTCAGTATGACCCATTGCCTACCCTCCACGAAGTGGATTAGGACCAATGTCATATCCTCTACCCAGTTAATTAGGACCGATGACCTACCCTCCACCCAGTTAAGTAGGACCCATTGCCTTCACTTAATTCACTTAAATAGGATCAATGACCTTTCCTCCACCCAGTTAAGTAGGATCAATGACCTATCCTCCACCCGTTAAGAAGGATCAATGACCTACCCTCCACCCGTTAAGAAGGATCAATGACCTACCCCCCACCCGTTAAGAAGGATCAAATACCTACCCTCTACACGTTAAGGAGGATCAATTACCTATCCTCCACCCAGTTGAGTAGGACCAATGACCTATCATCCCTCGTTAAGAAGGATCAATGACCTACCCTCCACACAGTTAAGTAGGACCAATGACCTATCCTCCACCCGTTAAGAAGGATCAATGACCTATCCTCCACCCAGTTAAATAGGATCAAAGACCTATCCTCCACCTGTTGTAAGAAGGATCAATGACCTACCCTCCACCCAGTTAAGTAGGACCAAAGACCTATCCTCCACCCGTTAAGAAGGATCAATGACCTACCCTCCACCCAGTTAAGTTGGACCAAAGACCTATCCTCCACCCGTTAAGAAGGATGAAAGACCTACCCTCAACCCAGTCAAGAAGGACCAATGACGTATCCTCCACCCAGTTAAGTAGGACCAATGTACCATGCCTCTTATCAGTAGATCCATGACCACACCTTATTCAGACCAAATCATCGGCCTACACTAAATCAATATGTTAAGGGAACTATTGATAGTTGTAATTACGTTAAAAGGTTGAGCAGTTTAACGTTTGTTGTGAATTAACATTTAATCAACAAAATCTACCTGGCTCCTGAAATGGAATTAGAAATAGAATCCTATGGTTTAATCAGAATGCAATGTTATTCATTTGAACAGTAGCTCAAGATACAGATGGCGCATCAATATATTTGATATATTAAGTACGAGGGCCATTCAAAAAGTATTGTCCTAGATTATATAAATGACAAACGAAGTACAACAATTTAATTTGTTTATTCTATTCCTTCGAAGCATTCACCTTTTACAACAACACAGCGTTTTAGCCTTCGGATCCAATGTCTGAATGCTTTCTGGTGGTCTTTGTGCGGTATACTCTTCAGATACTGGAATATTGCAGCTCCAACTGACGCACGAGACCTGTAGTGACGTCCAGGCAGATGCCGTCACAAGGGGATAGATCTGGGGAATAGGGTCATGCAGTAACACAACAACTGTGTGTTTCTCCAAAATCTCCTTGACCAACTTCGTTTTGTGTGCTGGAGCATAGTCATGTAGCGAACGAATACCACGTATCCCTGTTCTTGGTCTCTTTTTCTGATAGAATTTCTTCACTTTCTTCAATACAATGTCTTTATACACTGCCCGTTAAACTCCTGCCTTTTGGGATAGCTATCTGGGCAACAACACCATTCGAATTGAAGAACACAGCATAGAGAACCTTCTTCGTACTTTGGCAACGCTTTGCAATTACGGCTCTCTTTCCATTTCGGGTACGCCATACTTTATTATTAATTTTTTGGGGGGTTCAAAATAGTGAACCCATGTCTCATCACCTGTTACAATTTCGGCAAGTCGACGCTGAATGCAATGCTGATACGTTTTCAACAATGTTTTTGCCATTGAAACACGTACACTTTTGTGTTCTTGTGTCAATGAATGCGGTATCCATCTAGCAGAAATCTTCCTATATCCCAATTTTTTTTCAGAATGGAAAGAACGGACCCCGTTGAAATGCCTACACTTCTTGCTATTTGTTTTACTGTCAATCTACATGTACCGTCCTCGGTTACTAATGTGTTCATCTTGGATATGTTTGTTAAGTTAGATGATGTTGGCCTTCCAGAACGAACGTGGTCGCTGATATCTACTAACCCTTTGCGAAATTTTGATAACCATCGGGAAATCGATCAATATGATAGGTAAGAGTCTCCATAAACTTCACACATTTCATGAAAAGTCTCCTTTGGTGATTTTTCGAGTTTTGCACACGCTTTTATAAAGCTTCTCATTTCAGTCACCTTTTTACGATTTTGCCTGTCATTGTATATAGAGTGTATCGATTGTACGGTGGTAAAACGTACCTCAAACAGTTAATACTGCACCAAATATTCTCGGGTCTGTTGTCACTCGTTGTGTATAAATTCACCTACCTGTGAATGGATTGCGAGTGACGCCTGAACGCATTTGTTTCTACGGTATCGAGGACAATACTTTTTGAACGGCCCTCGTACTTATTTGTAGTATGCAATGTAGTTTATGTATCTGTTTTCACTTGTATTCTTTACAACGGACATTTTATGTATAAAATCTATGAGATACGTTTGATTGATAAAGGCACTCAGTAACCGGATACAAGCAATGATTGATGATTATGGAGGCAACGTTAATTGTATTTTACTGATAGAAGAGAACTTGGAGGACACAAACAGATCAATACAGTTTGCTGTGTTTAAACTGGGTACATAGTTTACAATACAAATAAAGAATCTGACCAGAAACCTGTACAAAACATACACCTGTACAAAACATAATGTTGTCCTGCTCGCGCTCGACGGTTGTATCAAGATCTAATTAAGATATGCTGTACCCAATTATCATATGTTTCACAAAGCTCGAACAACAGTCTGATCGATATGACAACCGGGTACCTCATAACAAACATATACAATGATCACGCTTTGGGTAGTTCAGTTAAAGATATTTGTACTACTCAATGGCCTACAATTATTGAAGAGGCGGGTTTAAGGGTCGTTACTGCACGGCTGATAGACATATCCACTTTCAAGTTATTTTCCTGGTGGGTTTTTTCGTAAGCACCGTTACAACGTAATTTAAACCATGCATTTGTATTTCGAAGTTAATGTTTACTTAATCGCAGTATTTTTCAACAGCACCTGCGCATAAAACAACATGTATCTGTTGTGAATATTCCCTGATCTTTTTTAAGTTATTCCTCACCAAAGAAAAAATATTTATTTAAAAAAAATAACACATATAAAATATTTAACTCTACGAGTTAACTTGCATTAACTTGCATTAAATGCATTTAACTTGCATTAAATGCTTAACTTGCATTAAATACAAAAATTACAACATTCCTAATTAAATTTTCAAACGGTTAACACGTAACGGAATTGAAAAAAAATACGTTATACATGGATGATGTGGCCACTTTACTACATACATGTATATGGAAACAAAAGATTTTTTATGAAGCGATCTTTTATTTTCACCATTAAACTTACAAATGTATCTGACAACACGTTTTTCCCTACATCCCCTTTGATAGATTTGTGACATATACTTGGTGTTACTTTTGTTTAAGAATGTATTCATCTGAGGTTTAAATCACGTTCAACCTCGTTATGATGTCATGTAAAGGTTTTTTGCTATATGTAACAAATAATGATCAATTTAAATAGCAAACACGCGTCTGAAAAAAAATTAATAACTAGATGCAGAACCATTTTTTATAAAAACTGAAAATAAATTACCAAATTCGGCTGCCAATTTGAAAACGTTTATGATCCCTTAAATCGTCACTGTGTCGCCATTTTTAATTGTATCAAGTTCATTTTTGTTGTTCAACTTTATAATGTTCAATATGATGAAAATAATATGCAACAAAGAGGAAATTAAAACTTTTTTGGTAATTGTTTTACATATTTAGTGTCACTGAAATACTTTTGATTTTTGACACGGAATTGGTGAAAAATCCCACAAATATTTCTGGGATTTTTCAGTATTTTCATGTCAAAGATAAGCACGTGCATAGCTACACGTGGAAGCATTGCATGCTTCCCAGATCTGTTTAGTCCGGTAACAGAAATTCGTTTGTGATTACGTCAAACTGCCTAGATTAACTAACGAAACACGCAACAGGGCAGTGCAGTTGCTACTGGCTGGAAACTCCTAAAATGATATGGAACGCGTATTGATTGCTACAAAAGAACAATATGTCGTCTTTACAGCCGACTAACTGGTACAACTGCCGACCGCCCTCGAACTGGCCGACCGAAGGTTACGACGCCTCGTCAGGATCGGTTCATGTGGTTGCAGCACTTGCGCAACCGTTTAAGAACTGCACAAAAACCCCGCAAATGAGTCACCAGGGACACTCAATACTAGAATAAGCCGAGACACTGTGCTGAGACGTCTCCGTTCCTACGCCATTAAGACGCGTCGCGTTGCAGCGGGAATGCCGACAGTATCGACACGTTACCTTGTCCTCATACAGTCCTGATCCCTCGCCAATAAAGCACGTGTGGGACATGTTTGATCGACGCATTATAAAGCGCCTAAATCTACTAGAAATTCTTCTCACTCTACGCCACGCGTTTTTGGAAGAGTGGCAGTACATCTGTATGGCGCAAACAAACCGTCTTACCAACTCTATGCATCGCAGAATTCAAGCAGCAAATCATAATGGCCACCCCATTTTAAGTCTTGACTGTTGTCTTTCCAAAGTGATAATCGCTAAACGGAACTTTACCTAAAATTGGAGGTTGCGTTTCTTTTGTGTGTCAGTATATAATGTCGATAAATATGAAATTATATGGGATTGAAACTCGGTCAATATCACTGTCTCAGTGTCATAATATAAGACCCTCCCGAGGGTGACATTTTCCTATCCTACACCCTTGAGCATGGAAGAGTATTTTTCTCTACCATAATAAGCTCAGAAACCATGAAAATGCGTTTCGACTTGCTACCAATTTGAAAATATCAACTTTTCTCCGGAGCTTTTTTGACGAAAACGAAAATGTTAGATCTGTCAGCGAGATTTAGCATACCATATATTTACAAACAAAGTTTGCACAGAGAAAAAAATATCTTATCTTTCTTCTGTACGTGTACTGTGAATATATTTTAAAATGTTTTGATTTCATTACGCCGCCTTTTCCGCATTGTGGCATTGGAACGTGAAATGAGGTGCAAGATTAATAGAATCTCTCATCCCCTTGGAATTGATATAGGGGAATCTAAGCCCGAGGGGGGAGATTCTTAAGTTGCCAAACACGAGGCTTTGCCCTAGGGTGAGATTGATAGAATCCATCCCTGATGAGAGGTATGTATAAGGTTATTCAAATTAAAAAATTAAATTAAACAATTGTTCTATAATAAAAATGTAAATATATGGATTGAACAATTGCTAATGACGTCAATGACCCTGACTGACCCAAAAGCGTCATAAAATAACGTCGCCAACAATAGCGTGACCCCGAAAGGTCACAATAATTCCCCCGCCATTCTGCGCGTGTAAACGATCTAGAACTGTGGATATCTCTCACCGGTAAAAGTGTGGATACACCTGCCCAGGGTAAGAGAAAAGGATATCTCTCACCTGTAATGGTGTGGATACACCTGCCCAGGGTAAGAGAAAAAGGATATCTCTCACCGGTAATAGTGTGGATACACCTGCCCAGGGAAAGAGAAAAGGATATCTCTCACCGGTAATGATGTGGATACACCTGTCCAGGGGAAGAGAAAAGGATATCTCTCACCGGTAATGGTGTGGATACACCTGCCCAGAGTAAGAGAAAAGGATATCTCTCACCGGTAATGGTGTGGATACACCTGCCCAGAGTAAGAGAAAAGGATATCTCTCACCGGTAATGATGTGGATACACCTGTCCAGGGTAAGAGAAAAGGATATCTCTCACCGGTAATGGTGTAGATACACCTGCCCAGGGTAAGAGAAAAGGATATCTCTCACCGGTAATGATGTGGATACACCTGTCCAGGGGAAGAGAAAAGGATATCTCTCACCGGAAATAGTGTGGATACACCTGCCCAGGGGAAGAGGAAAGGATATCTCGCACTGGTAATGGTGTGGATACACCTGCCCAGGGTAAGAGAAAATGATATTTCTCACCGGTAATGGTGAGGATACACCTACCCAGGGAAAGAGAAAAGGATATCTCTCACCGGTAATGATGTGGATACGCCTGTCCAGGGTAAGAGAAAAGGATATCTCTCACCGGAAATAGTGTGGATACACCTGCCCAGGGTAAGAGAAAAGGATATCTCTCGACGGTAATAGTGTGGATACACCTGCCCAAGGTAAGAGAATGAAGTGTTGAACTTACACAGTTTGAGTTCAGTACATGTATGATAAATAAAACAAGAGAATACAACGGTGATTGTTATTATCACACGGCAATAATGCGGACAGTTTACATACATATTTATGAAAAATATATCAGTAAATGTCACGTATTGGGCCGTGTATAAACAATTACATTCCGTCAGGTTATTCAAACAGTTGATCAGTACATCACGAAGAGTGTAATCAATACATCATTTATTGGTATTGACCATGATTCTGATTTAATTATCGGCCTTTCATTATTATTAATATTTAGGTATTCACATATGCGTAGAGAGCATGACGCGGCTTGTTCTCGTTTCCCCCACTTTTTAAAATAACACGGGGGGAATAATGTTGTTAGAAGGATTATAGTCTGTTTCTAAGTAGTATGGGCAGTATTTACCTGTGTTTTTACCTGTGTTTACCTGTGTTGTTACCTGTAGTTAACTCTTCTATCTAAGGTGGTGTTTTATCATATTTAATTAAACAACACATTATATAAGTTTTTTCAGATTTGTAATGATAAATGTTAAAATAATTTAAATATTAATCATATATATAAATATATATTCAGTATTAAATATATCCATTTTGTAGTCCTTGTACATGTGCTGCTGATAAGATGATAAGATGAAATGTGTTATTTCATTTTCTTGTACTTTAAAAATATTAATATAACTAATTATTAAATAATCTTTATTATTGTAACATTTAATAAGATGCCTACATTACCTTGTACAAAATGTAAGAATGTAATGTGTGACTAAGAATGTGGTGTTTAACAGCTAATTAATCAGTTAATTAATCAAAATTCCTAGATGTTATAAGTATCTTATAACTATCATAAAAATCATTGAACATCTATAATTATCCAAGCTATCATTTCCATCCATGTGAGCTAAAAGTGATCACGGCCTATGCTAATTCAATTCAATTCAATTTATTACCAAATGCACATTGCATATAGGCGTACAGAAATATACATATAGATAAATACTTTACAAATATCTTGTACAATGGCCGAGAACATATGCAATAGATTCAATTCCATACATAATATTTATGAATTATGAAATTGTCATCAGTTTGGGAAAACTTTAACGTTTTCCTATGGTAACTTAGCGGACTCTTATGAAGCATAATTTAGTTGCATGATTTAGTTGTTTATGAAATAATACAAATAAAGCCTTAATCAAACCAAATTTCTAGGAAATAACAAAACTTCAAAGTCAATCATACAACCTCAACATGAAGGTAGAACGAGAACTATATATTATATAATGAAATGAGATTATAACTCATTGTGAAGTAAAAGACATAGATCTCATTCGCATTATACAGTAACAAAACGTTTATAGCAAGACTTTGATACAGCTTATATTTCATAATATACGATTTCTCTTAACAGTTACCTGAATCAAGTACTTACTTAAATTTCTCATAAGTTTAACATTTTTGCTAGACAGATCCGAAGCTCTTTTAATTTAAACACAGAAGGATGAATACAATAACATGGCTTGATATACGATACTCTTAATTCTAAAAACACAGGACACAAGAATGAAATGAAACTTATCCTCGACATCTCCAAGATCACATAAAGTACACAAATCTCTGGTTTCGAGGCACTGTATTATATCTACCTGTCTCTATATTAAGGTTATGTGGTGCTTGCAATCTATACTTCGCAAGAATACATTTATTTTTTCTAAATAGCGGTTTTGTAAAATACCATTGTAGATCAAAACGGTCAACAATGTGTTTACACAACAAACATTTTGAAGATGTCTCGAATATGTTTCTCATTTCCTGAATAAAACTATCCTTTATGCGTTGTATATATAATAATAAAAAAGATTTCTCATTTGGTACACATTGTGCCAACCACACATCTCCAAAACCCAACGTACACACATCACGTCTCAGATGATAAACCCAATTTGCCTTACAATTTGGTTTCCTGTTATAAAGCTCTAGAAGTTCATCGTAACAGGCCCTCAAAATACAGTTTTTAGTCTTTAATATTTGCAGACAGTACTTTACAATAGCAATCCTACGCTGTATATGCAAAGCGTAAAGACCAAGTTCAAAATACACCATGACATTATTTACTGTTTTCCTGACACCCAATACGGTTTTCAAAAATAATAAATGTAAATTTTTAATCTGCGGTGCAGGACTATAACCCCATACTTCACACCCGTAATTCACAATACATGATATATAAGTATCAAAGAAAGATAACATCTCTTACATTTGGGATAGATAACAACATCTGCCTCTTGGCTGTTGGACATGAACTTTAAATTGAAGATATGATATACATTTGAGGGGGGTCAATTTGAGATTGCTATTACTAAACTTTACTATTCTTAATATGTGAATATTGGTAATGTATTTTAAAATTGTAATATATTGTGAACTCTTATGTAGTGCTGTTATATTCTATATTATCTGTTTAAAAGTGTAATGTAAATATTTGACTGTAAACTCTACATATGTATAAGTATAAAATTATATCGATTACATAAAAAGATATTTGAACCTCAAAAAAGTATTAAAACCTTATTTTTACCCAACAAAGCTACAAGTCACACAGGTAACTTTCACACAGATAAGTTACCTGTGGGGTAAGTATGAAACAGACTATAATTGGTTTGCCATTGTCTTCCTAAATCAACATTTTCCTTTGTTATATAAAAAGTGGGGGAAACGAGAACACCCCCATGACGCATGTAACTCTACAAGCGATCTAATTAAGGGCTAATTCCTTTCGTTGATACATAGAACCTATATAATTGCTTGTTTCCAGATTGACGTGTATTTATTCTTTGTGAACAAAATAATAATTCAGATTTAATTACCTTATGTTGAATACTGTGTATCTTTCATTAAAATTGTAGAATACCAATATTTAAAGAATGTGAAGCAAAAGTGAAACAATCAGTTAATTCTGCCATGCGAGCAAACTGTATATGGTATTCAACCTAAAATGTGTTGCTGTTGTAACTATTACGTTTGTAAAGAACTTTCAGCGGCGAAAATGTTACGGTATCACAGCCGTGGAGAAATTTACAAGGTTTAGCACGTTATGTTAATGATGTCACGCTTGACAACAAGGCCGAGTGAATGTGCTGCACGGCACAATTCTACTGTTTTCAGCTGTTATCTTGAAAAAAGTTTCTTACAAACTGTTATCAGTAAATATCAGTGAAAGTACACTTTACTGAATGTAGAACCATACCATATTAAGTTGATAGAATCCATATTTAAACAATTGCAAACATTTAGGCTGTAGATAGATATACCAATGACAGATGCGCCCAAATATCATACAGGTCACATCAAGCCTCCAAACAAGGGTAGTTAGATGCGATCTCAAAATGATAAGTTTCTTCTACTTACAACAGTAACTGGATGTGATCTCCCATGCACCAGTTCCCATACATGTGACATTGGCACCAATTCCTATCGGCTCATAACCGGATGTGCATGTGGCTGGGAAGGACTGGCCAACAACTCCTGTGTTCATGGCGGCAATGACCCCAAATAGAGGCTGATCCGTACATTCTATTGGGAGAAATACGGAAATTATGCTACTTCAATAAATTGCCATTTTCTAAATAAGCCAATTTTTCTATACCACTACCAAGTATGTACTATCTAGCAATGTAACTCAGAATAAGAAACATAACTTTGTTTACAAGAGTAAAAACGACCAAGAGGTCAGATGTCCTCTGATAGAATAGATTGTCAAAAGATGGTTATAAGTCGGGCGAGGAAAGCGAGAACGACGAAAGGTGTTATAGGTTACCATTCAACATATTAACATGCATTATTACGTATCAGATTTCAGAACTTAAAGAAAGTGTATTACTCTAGAAATCTTTATTTTAGATTTACAAGACTGCATTGGTTCTTTTTGTTATCTGAGTCAGTTATTGATAAAAAATAAGGGTAATAGAAAAGTCAGTTATCATGTTTGTTTTCAGATTTTTGTTGTCACATCAGTATTTTCTTTCAACTTATTATATAAAACAAATAACATGCACTAATATAACCTACAGTAATGAGCATAGTCATCTGTGGCAAGTTTGATTATTAGATCCAGGACACAGAACTCTCAACCATGTAAATTTGACATATCTAGATTTTTTTCTTCTCCTGAGACATCATCAGCATGCAAAAAGCATTATCTTTATACAGTATTAATCTGACACAAGCTAAATTATATTGTTCTAATATATTTTATGGATAAAGTATTACTAATATTTAAATTATGCATGTTTCCGCAGTCCTCGGGTAGCTATGTTTTCTTGTTTTACACATGTGTCCTGACTCCTGCTTATTTAGCCTGTGAGTCCGTGTTTTGTTCTAGATACTCCAGAACAGGAATATGGGGAGCTATATTGTCTTGTTCACTCCTTTGACATTAAAAGGTATTACACTCATTGACAGAATAGCATCTTAAAACGGATGTTTCACATATATATCATGAGGAAGGACTAAAATATCTAATGAATTATAGTATTGTATATATCAAAAAACGCATATGAATTGATTAATTATGGTAAGAATTATTAAACATATTTGTCTTTACAGTAAGAAAATACCAAAATGTAACAAAACCGTAATTGTAACAAATGATCAATAAATCCAAAGCAAAAGTATGAACAAAAAAAAAAGGTTTTCGTTGAAACCCTGGAGGAGGAATATGGAAATTAAGACCATATGTTCCGCAAGAGTAGGCGTCTTCTACTTAATCGACTACATCCACGTAAATATAGTTCGAATCACAATTATGTTACAATACTGCAATTTAACAGCGAAAGCATGTTCCTCTTTTAGATTTGAAAAGCTTTCGGCCACATGTTCTAGATACTCCAGTTTCAAACGTAATATTTTATTGACTTGTCATGCTTCTAAGTAATGTTTTATTACTGAAATAAAACAAATAGACGTTTCACGCGCTAACCATCGAAGGGAAACCTTCCTTATGACTTCTAAACCTCATGAACATCTGAGCCTGGTTCATCAACTTATTGAATCAGAACCATAATCTTATTCAATGTATATATTTTTCAAGGTAGAATTTTCATTGGAATTTTCATGATAAATTGTAATAGATATTTACCTGTATAGATACATTGCGTTCTGGAAGTAAATTCAAAACATTTCTGACCTGCAGAGCAAATGGACCTGTTGCAGTTTCCTGAAAACTGTTAAGCAGAGAAATACATGAACACGTAATAACAAATAAAATTAAACGTCAACAGAAAAAACATATTTCAATATTGTTAATTTCTGTATGTAAATATGTAACATAATATGTTAGGAATCAGTTAAGAGGATCATGTTAGGTCCTTTATATTCAAAAGGGTTCTTTTTTTTGTTTTTGTTTTTGTAAAATATTACATAGAAATGTTTGGTTTTATATGGTTAAGTTTCCTTTCAACGGTTAAGGTTATTTAAGGGTGTATGTATAGAGCATGCGTGTATGTGTGTATGTGTGTATGTATGTATGTATGTATGTATGTATGTATGTGTGTATGCGTGTATGTGTGAATGTGTGTATGTGTGTATGTATGTATGTGTGTAT
Organism: Mizuhopecten yessoensis; assembly: GCF_002113885.1. NCBI lineage: Eukaryota > Metazoa > Mollusca > Bivalvia > Pectinida > Pectinidae > Mizuhopecten > Mizuhopecten yessoensis. The sequence goes on along the minus strand of NW_018480066.1, from coordinate 35,475 downwards.
ATGTGCTTGTGTGTATGTGTGTATGCGTGTATGTATGCTGGATATAGAGTATGTTGTTGTGATTGGATCTTTGCGATAGCGGTATCTAAAGCCGAATCTGCTGCGTCACTGCTACCTTATAGACTTGACTTCGCGTAGTTTGGGAGAAAATCCTTCTTATACCATATTTTTACAGAGAGACGTTGCCCAATCATTTGGTGTATCAAATTGTTCAACGCACCCATTTCCCCCAATTTTTTTATGATCTAAGTGAACGATTGACTCCAAACTTATAATGCTATTGCTTATTCCTGCAATGGCATCAACCAAATGAAAAGTGTAAGCAATAATGAAGCATTATTCGTAAAATTCGTTAATAGTCATTGAGCAATCGCCAAATACGTGACCAATCAGATAAATGATTTTGTAGTGTTTATGATGAAACCACTATTAACATATACCTTTCAATATTAAACTGAAGTCACATGATGCATATATTAAGATGATGAATTATGATACGCACCCCTGTCCACGTGTCTATATTGCTGTAGGTATAGCCTGTATGTTGGCTGAGTGATCCCGGCTGACCGCTGTCCGAGTCCGCATTAAGCTCGCAAGTCATGTTAGTGTGATAATTAAAAGACCAGCAACCTGGTCTAGTAAAACACTCATGCGCACACTGCTTGGTCCCCATGTTATCTAGTGTCCTCATTATATAACCCTCCAGACGCTGACCAATGATTGAGGTACCACGGGCAGAGCTACAGTGACTTGTAGCGGTATGGCCTGACCGTGTCAGCAAACAAACCATGGTGAACATTATGTTCCATATGTAGTGTTGGAATCCGTTTCTGTACATTATTTAAAATGTAGATCTCGATGACATCTGAAAATATGAATAGGTATGTATGCAAGTAACAGTGGATATTATGACCATACGTGTTAGATACAGTATGTTTTTGAGTATATGTTTATTTCAATTTGTTTATAGGTTATATTAATTACAGTGCATTTATGGGTTAACGTTAAATTTCAGTGTGTTTATAGGTATAACATTGGGTTAATAACAGTTTGTTCATGAATATTGTTAATTTCCGCTAACTTTGAACTATTTTTATAGAACAAAGTTGCTATTAACAATATCTCCTATAGATAGTGCCAATTTGACTCTTTCATTTTTGAGCTTACAGATATTTAAAAAGTAGACTTTGACAAAGATTGTCCTGGTGTAGGAAATGATCGTTTGAAAAGGGTGTTTTAGAGTATAAGATAAGGGAAAGGCGGCGGAGAGTTGATTTGTTGAAAGTTTGATTGCAAACATTTTGAAAGTTGAGTAAGGGTAATTTCGACTAATGTTCAACAAATAGTATTGTAACACGTATATTTGGAATAGTTTGTTTACCTTGTGAAACGTAAAGCAAATTCCTCCAAATTGTAATCATTATGACATTTTCGTACACCCTTTATTACAAAACAATGTAACAAATTGAATTATGAATGAAACTGAATTTTAGCATTGTACTATAAAGTGTGTTAAAACTTCACCGGAAAAACACCAGTTTGAATACGTTTAGTGACATGATAACATATCCTGTGAAACAAATGCTAATTGGAAGAAATTCTACCAAAAGCTATTGTATTTGATTAATATTTTCAAAATACAGAATAAAATTTAGAGTTAACAGGTTTAAACAAGTTATCTCGTTATTCTACTGTAGTAGTACAACCTGGAAATAAATAGTAAGATGAATACATACCAGAAGGAAGGCTAAATCTGTCTCCTGAACTGTGTCACAGTGCTGTGTACGATGGTAATGAGGGGAAATGTGATGATAAGCTACAGCAAAGGTAATAAGCCCGTGTCTGGTCATGCTTGTTTGTTGTCATACGTCAACGGGGAGGCTCAGATTACCTATTACGGCATCGATTATAACTAGCCAGGCCATTGTTATGCGAAATCAATAATACATGTACAATACAGGTATGGCGTTTGCTTTATTATACTGCTATATGATTGATGAGCAAACACTCCCTTTAGCTTCATCTAAATTACTTTAATAAATGAAATGTCAATATTCGATTTTTGCTATCTTCGTGACAGTAAATTAACATAATTAAACCAGCCAGGAAGTATAAAATGCTGAAATATCTCTTAAAAATAATTATAAGAAATACGAAGTATTAAAGATGTACATATTTAGACATTTAGTTCATCAACGCAGAACGCCATTGCACTCGATGGTCATTTGGTTCATTGAGCAATCACCAGTTGTCCTGGTGGTTAAACCAATGAAAATGCATTCCTAAAGGGGCAACGTTAAACTTTGTTATGGTTATTCTGAACATATATCTTTCAAGTATTTCAACTACAATCAAACGCTACAACGATTGAGATAACACCTTAAAATTACACCTCCTACTATCTTGTCTTACTCTACGTTCCCATATAACTACGGTACCATTTGGAAACCTGAAGATTATGCGTAATGCAAAACTACGAGTTTTTTATGAGGTTTCTGAGTGTCAAACGAATCTTATTTTCAGCTGAAATGTGAATTCAAGATACTGATTGATTCTTTGGAATATTACGCCAGACAATGGGCAAAACGAGATTATGCTGATTGGAATCACTTTTAAAGTAAAATTTATTGGGTCAATCAATCATTAAAAATTAAAAAATAAAAAAAAAAAAAATGAAAGAAGACCAAAATAAAAACAAAACATGAGTCTGTTTGGTATTCGGTTGTCTGCAGTCAAAGTATTAAATAACTTGAGCTTCTCTGGAAACATTGTAACACTTGTTCATGCTTTTAAAAAGAACTAGGCTTGCGTTATAACCAAGGAAAATTGCTACATAATTTCCAATATTTCGAATCTGTATTACAATCATTCCGAATATTCACCAACTGGATTGACACGGACCTGTCTCGTTTGAGTTTCTATTGACTTATTTGGTAACTGTTTTACACCAGTGTGTTTACTTACAGTTATCATACTTAAGTGGAAACAGCTAAATTACCGGAGGACCACGCGAACCACAGACCGGTATATAAGTAGGACATATATTTAACATTGTAAAACAAAACTAAACTAAACAAATAACTGCATCATATCGGAAGAGGCAACTAATGTGGGGCGGGCTCCCTGCATAATCGGGGGTGTTCCGCTTGGTCTTAATTTTGGTCTTAGGGAAACCATAATTGATCTGTTGCACCCTTTGTAAGAATTAGCATCTTTGAATTTCCTTTTGTCATTTTTCTACTCTTTCTGTTGGTGTTCATATGACCTAAGCTTTGCATGTATGTACGGGGAAGGTGAAGAAAACTGTTTGATTTAAATTAAATTATTAACATTTTATGTTGACTTTTCGTTACCATAACCAAAACATGCGAATTATGTTGATGGGTACAACAGGTAGATCTATAGATCTAAGAAATTGTTCACCTAATAATTGTTACAGGTAAAACAGACATGACGATTCGGGGCATGGTAACTATATACCCATGAATAACCAAAAGGTGAGCATACCTGAAAATAAATGCAATCAACCTAAATGAATATTACAGGTAAATCTCAACGTGGCAAATCGTTTCGGTGATAAGTTTGTAACTTTGTAAAAAATATCTATTGTTTCTAATTGAACTATATAATTTTTACTTTTGTAAATGAAATGGCGCGTCCAGTAAAAATAAAAGATCTTAAACTTTTACTGTCTCATATTATGAACGTTAGTTTCTGCTTTAGATCTGCATGAAAACGCTATTGAATATGAACTAATAAGTTAATATACTGTATCCCGGGAAACTTTCGCCGCAGTTTAACTTTCGCCCCTTTCGCCTTCCGATCTGAGGGCGAATTAAACATGACGGCGAAAGTTTGAAAATAAATACGTAAACGACGGCACATGTTTTGTCACTATTTTGTCTACACTGAGGCTTAACTTAGGTACCGTATGTGATACAGTTGGGGTCCAGTGTGTGTAATGCAACATTAGTCATTATGTTTCGTAATAAAGGATTGACAAGATTTTTTTTTATTTTTTTTTTATTTATTATTTCAAAAACATCATTGAGTTACAAATATTTACATGAATGATAAGTGTTCGTTAGAAAGACCGTAATGGGGAATTTCCACTGTTGACGATATAAGCGAATTTACACTGGGCGAATAAGGACTCTGCCGGTGTAGGGCGAAAGTTTAACTGCGAGAAGTTTCCCGGTATACAGTATTTGTTTCAATATTTTTTAGCATTATAATAAGACTTGTCATCATTTTCTTTCGTTGTGGTATGGGCTTCACATAAGAATAAACAAACGCGTTCTGAGCCGTTTTGTTTACGAAAAATCAGTCCTGTTAAATGCATGAATAACTTGACTATTTCCCTCGTGGTTTTAGCAATAGCTTAAGGAAAGTCTGTTCAATACTTTATATTCTTGTAGACCTTTGTAGTCGTTTTATTGTATGTTCAACAATTAGGAGTATACCATATCGGAATTTTTATCATTGATGCTATTTTATTTTTTAATGACTCCTCCATATAGTCTTGTTCCAACAACAAATATAAAGCATCATTCCAGAATACATGTTTTTACATTTCTTTGACCTTAATTAATATAATATTCTGTTGATTTTGCTATTACAACCTCAAGATAGGGGATGATCATTTTTGTCCCCCGTCATTCCAATACTATATTGCAATCACAGTATCAACAAATGTTATCTATTTTAATCGACATTTGCATATGACTTCTCACGTTGAGAGTTGACCATGACGTCATATATAATTGTTCCCGTGTCGTCATAGTATTGTTTCTTTTCATGTAATACCTGCCATACCATATAGGGTGAAAGGGGGAATCATCTGTGAATGATGAGACATATTATTTGGACCAGCCTTTAATCAAAATATTAAGCTTAGCAATTGCCTGCTATCTCCGTATCTATGCAAGAAAGACTTTCGAATACCTCATTTTAACGTTAGATATATTTTTCAAACCAAATTCTGTAATACATATGTATACATATGATGATTTTTTTTATTACAACCTCCTTTTTTTCCGTTTACTCATTCCACAGGTAGTTCTATAGTTGTTTATTCAATTATGTTTTCCTTGTTTAATGATGTTGTTAATCAGGCCGAAGAGAGTTTGTCAAAAGTTTGAATATGAAATATCATACACATAAATGATATTTACAATCAGTTTTAACACCACAACTATGTTCTTGAGAATACTGGTCAGAATAAAAGTGTTGGCATCAACATCGAATGCGTGGTGTTCACATGGTCGGCTATGGAGTTTATATGGGCAATTATTTTTAATAATGAAACATACACCCCTCAACAATGTGTCGAAATAGAACTATTTGGAAGGCAAAGCAGAAATCGATTTGGATGCTTCACGTAGTCATGACATATTCGAAACCAACGTTGTTAATAGTTTTAAAAAAATCGATAACGGACTATATGAGATGTATTTGTTACAATATATTATAATTCTCGGAGGTATAATACGTTTATGGATTTCACACAAATATAGTTGTCATTAAATAAATGTAATTTCGACCTAGCATTATGGTAAACCGATAATTAGCTCACCTGTAAAAGAAGATTACAATATTACCATAATTAGATATCGAAAATATGCCAAGCCTTATTAAAGTAATTAGCACCTCTGTAGATGCCATCTTTAGACAAGGCAATAGGCAAACATCGAGCGTACAGCACTAAATTATGAATATGCCTCATCTTCCAAGCGAAACGAGATGACATTATTTCAGGAAGATACTATCAACAGCTAGGAATTGCTTAACATGCATGAAGTTATTTTTAAATGTTATGAGATTCGGAAAAACAAGGTTATCTGGATTGGCGATAGAGGTTAAGAGTTTGTTTTAATATGTCAATGCTTGTAAGCATAACTTAAAAAAGGAAAACTCCCTGTGTATTTTCCCAAAATAAGGTTATTAGAAATTCTCTATGCTTGAAAGATTAAAATGCAGACGTAAAACGATGAAAATATTGAAATTTCTCTTTGAGTTTGCAAGCATTTCGAAATAGTTCGGCGTTAAAAAGGCTATGAGAATTTTAACAGTCTTCTTAGATTCTGTGGGGAATTTTCATTGTCTTGTACAGCTAGTCATCTTTACCACAAAGTGGAAGTTTACCTTCCCGAAACCCAAGCTTCTCATTGTCATTGTACGATATTTAAGAACAAATCACAGGAAGTCTGTCTGTGCGTGCCATGATCGTGACAGATGATTAAGAGCAACAATTATATCAATATGTTGACGAGCTGTTTAAATAAGTGCCAGGTATGTGTAGGTCAAAATATTGTACTCGAACAGATATCGAATAGGTAGCCAATGTTATGAATAGGAAAACCGGTTTGATGTTAAAATATGCCTGATCTGGTTCTTCCTCCATGTCCAGTGAGCTATCGAAGAGTACCCACCTGCTTTTACAGCCGGACTACTTTTAGCGCGACCATTTGCTGGACGCTTGGTGGCAGGGTGCATGCATTAGAAACATGGTACTTTGGTTGAGTTGAAGTTGTCACGTGTTGGTATGGAAGTGAGGTAACCATTATTATCATACTGTTGGTACATTTCTAGATAAAACGCTATGGTATATTTGATATCAGAACTTAAGAATCAGATAGTTCTCAAAAGTGATGTTATTGCGAGGACATTACATTTTCGGATTCACTATTAAGACGTCAGAGTTTATCATTAAATACACTAAATGGTTCAAGTAAAGATTTGTACTTGGTCAATGTATCATGTCTAGAATTGAACAAATACACAGCTTAATCTGGAAAGGAATCCTGGCTATACTGAGTTCTGGACTGGGTCGTCGATCGCCTCATCCCGTTACATTTCTCCTTCTTTCAAAACAATTGTTGACCTCAAACACAAGATACCTAGTATCCACCTCCATGGGTAAATCAATTTGGACCGAAAATGTAACAGGAGCTAAATATGGCAACGTTCAGACCAAGATTCGAATAGGCGACGTCAGATCTCTTGGCAAATAGACGGCTTGACGCGTCTGTTAGCCAGGCGTTCTGAGGTCATCGATTTGAATTATTTGACGGTTGTTTTTGATGCCAATATTGCACCCATTTAAAATCGTTGTATGTTTCAACATCTTCCTACATCGTTTAATTTGTATAAAAGTCCTTATCAACATCCGAAAGGATGTCGAAGTTGGGTTTCCACTTAATGAAAATTGAGTTTAACAGTAATTCATCCATATAGTCAACAGAAATTAGACAGAAAAGTAAAAGGACTAATGTTTCTATGTTCGTCTAAAGAAATGTTTCAGCATATCACCATTTATATTCAATCACTGCAATGTTTTACAAGTGAGTGAATTGATACAAAAACTCCCATGTTTACCATATTTGTAATGTGTGAGACAATGTGCTCCTATGATTCATGTACCGATAGAGTCGGCGCGGAACAAATGTTTTCTGTTCTTCATATAAAAGGCACTGTATATGAATACACAAGATAGTAACTGTTAGAATGACAGCTTTGGTTCCATTTAAACAGTGGTTTAAAGCGTAGTCCATTAGTCAATGATTCCACCCTGGACGTGTAGAAAAGTCGATGGATTGATTATCTTATGTTTGTTCGGAATGCCTGCGTTCTTATAATCATCCAGTCTCCGTCAACGTGCGTCATACATAATTAACATTAAAAGGAGGTGTACTTTGGTCTGAACAGAAATCAGCTCAGGTGTCAAAAATATGCCAGCACTGCTTCCTGTTCACATGATGCAAGTGTATACAGATTTTAATTAAACACGGGGAAGGTTTGATTAATATAGCCTATAGAGAAACAGGATTGTGAATGTTTTCTAATCCAACAGCTTGTGGGTAATAATATCCTACTGTCAGGGTAATTACAATTCAGTCATGGTACATAACTTCATTCTTGATACCCACAGGACCCAGGTATTAACCGTTTAACGACGGCTGAGCACACACAAATTAACGTATTGAACGACAGCTTAGCATCACAAATTAACCTTTTTAACGACAGCTTAGCACACACAAATTAATTTACTTAAATACGGCTTAGCACACACAAATTAACGTAATGAACGAAGGCTAAGCATCACAAATTAACGTACTGAACGAAGGCTTAGCACACACAAATTAACGTACTGAATGACGGCGTAGCACACACACAATAATTTACTTATCTAGAACACTGACAGGTCAGTAAGGGCCCCGTCTTGTGGCAATATATCCGCCATAATCATCAAGAAGCAATCTGCAATACTCATTTGTTAGCTTTGATATGTTTTATTTCATTTTAAATACCTCCTCCATCAAGAGCCAGTCAGATATCCACTTTATCTTTGACCTTTGGACCTAAATGACCTTGACCTTTCACCCAGTGACCCTGATCTTTGGTCAGTTGACTTATTCTTTGATGCCGACCAGCTTTGCTTCATAATATCATAACAAAATGTTCATCAGTGAAAAATACAAAACTTGACCTTAACCCTGAACCTTTTGACCCCGTAACCTTGACCTTAGGTCATTTGACTCAGTGTTAAGTTCTGAACAACTTTGCTTCATAATAACATAAAAATAATATTCAGCAGTAAAAAGATTTGACCTTGAAATTGACCCAGTGACCTTGACCTTTGGTTAGTTGACACCATGCTTAATTCTGACCAACGTTGCTGTGTCATAACAAAATGTTCATCAGTGAAATGATACTAAATTTGACCTTGACCATAAGTCAGTTGACTCTTTGTTGAATTCCGACCAACTCTGCTTCATAGTGTCATAACAAAATGTTCATCAGGGAAAAGATACAAAATTTATACTTGACCTTTGACCCAGTGACCTTGACCTTTGGTCCGTTGGATCCTTGTTTAATTCTGACCAACATTGCTTCATAATGTCATAACAAAATGTTCATCAGTGAAATGATACTAAATTTGACCTTAACCTTTGATCTACTGACCTTGACAATAAGTCAGTTGACTCTTTGTGGAATTCCGACCAACTTTGCTTCCTAATGTCATAACAAAATGTTCATCAGGGAAATGATATAAAATTTGACCAAGTGACCTTGACCTTTGGTCAATTGACTCCTTGTTTAATTCTGAGCAACATTGCTTCAAAGCATCATAACGAAATATTCACCGGTGGAAAGATACAAAATTTAACCTTGACCTTTGATCCAATGACCTTGACCTTTGTACAGTTGACTCCTTATTTAATTCTGACCACCATTGCTTCATAATGTCATCACAAAATGTTCATCAGTGAAAAAATGCAAAAATATACCTTGACCTTTGAACCTAATGACCTTTGACCTCGACTTTTTACCTCAGTGTGTCTCTTTGTTTAATTTTGACCAACTTTGCTTCATAATTTCATAAAATGCTCATTAGTGAAAAGCTACAAAATTTGACCTTGACCTTTGACCTAGACCTCTGACCCGATGACTTTGACCTTCGGTCAATTAACTCTGATCAACTTTGCTTCATCATGTCATAACAAAATGCGCATCAGTGAAAAGATGCAAAATTTGACATGGACCTTTGAACCTTATGACCTTGACTTTTGACCTTGAATTTTTACCTGAGTGTATTTTTTTGTGAACTAAACATCTTGACCAAGTGTCATGTGTGAATGAAATCAATCTACCTTCTGAAAGGGACAGATGATATCTTTAAGATATCTTTATTTCTAATTGCACGTTCATTATTACTTTGTTAATTAACGATCCTGCAGGCCAAACTCGACTTTTTTATATAAAAGATCGGAGGCAATGGTTTTCTTTACACAAATGATCATTAAAATTATAGCCATGTCGGGATAAAATCTCTTTGCATAGTTCCAGTTTTGGCAATTCAAGATTCAGAAAACCATGTTTTGAAACTATCATATTTCTAACCAAACTGCTCATCTATCTGTATGAGATGCGTTTCTGTGGTCTTTAAATCAGGCAAAGCTGGTTTTAGGGACATTTTATGAGCGGAATTCCTTTTAAACAGCGCTGCCCAATGCAATGAAATAAGTAAAATAAGCACAAAGTCAATAAAACAAATGAATTGCATTTTATTAATATAATATTCAGAGCGTGTCCAGCAGAGCCTAATGTTAAAATATGCATATATGCATAGAATAGAGAAACAGAGAGATTAGATATTGAGATTATTAAGTTTAGTGTTGAGAAACTGATCGAATAAAATTAATTAATTGTTATGCAATTGAGTATATTATTGAATGTTTTAATGATATGAGTTGTAGAACTAAGTGTAATATTGAGATTAAAATATAAACTGTTTTACAGATGAATGTGTCACACATACGTATTGAGATTTGTACGTGAGGTATTTTGTAACCTAGTGTATTATTGAGATTTGTATGTGAGTCATTTTGTAACCTAGTGTATTATTGAGATTTGTATGTGAGGTTTTTTGTAACCTAGTGTATTATTGAGATTTGTATGTGAGGTCTTTTGTTATCTAGTGTATTATTGAGATTTGTATGTGAGGTGTTTTGTAACCTAGTGTATTATTGAGATTTGTATGTGAGGACTTTTGTAACCTAGTGTATCATTGAGATTTACAAATACTTATTGGACGGAAAATCATGAACAAACAACAACCGATTGTGCACTCCATGGTATAAAGTATTTACAATATAAAAGTGGTAAATAGAAGTGCAATGACCTATTTTTTTCTTTACAATAAAGATTAACACTTTTGAAAAAATCAGATTATATTTCTTTTTTTCAGCTTATTTCCATCTGTTCTGTTTAGTTAGAATGGGTGGGGCTTAGCTGGTATATGAGATTCCTGAAACAACTGATAACTTGTATAATGTGTTGTGACAGAAGAAATCATTGAAAGCATGCAGACATTGTAAAACCTTTCGGTGTTCATTGCCAGTGTTGTCATACCATGGATTCAAAGGTTCTAAACGAGTCTAATCGATATGTATAGTTTATGTCAGATTAGATATAACGTTTTCTGTCTAATCATTATAAGGAGATTAAGAAATAATTAACTGTTACAGAAATATTTTCTCTATTCAAAATTTTGTATGTTATCTAAATCATTTCACATCAATATGAATATTTCATTCTAGTTTACAGATCAATAAGTATGAAGATTGTATAAACAGCTATGTTAGACTATGGGTTTATGTAAATGAGGGGCAGTACTAACATTTGATAAATACCTGTACTCATAATATAATCAAACACTAGTATTCAGACCATGCACTACAAGGGTCTGTATTACTCTTGTAGCCAGAACTTCTTTTTGTAAAAGTCGCATCAGTAGTTGCACTTTCATTTTATCGACGAATTCAAACAATGTATTTCGAATGATTTAGCTCTATTTTACCTTTGGCAATGTGACGTCATGACTCCGTTTTCGACTTAATTTGATCTGACATTGTAGTTTGCTTTAAGTTTTCGTGAATTTAATTGAATGTAATACTATTACGGAATATTCCGGGGTCACTGACAACATTTATTTTTCCTTCGGAAAACATAAATTGCTCTCTTTCTTTTTCTTAGCGAAATGAGATAACTAGTTTACAGTAGCTAAAAATATTGAAAATTGACAGAGGCTGTCGATTAGGAATAACCAATCCAAAACGGTTTACTTAGTCTTAATGAAAGACACTATTTCACATATATGGCTTCTAAGCAAATTAAATTCATACGAACTATCACCAGAAATAATGAAATGGGTTAAACGTTCCATTACTTACCGGAAACAGCGTATATCAGTAAACAGGGAAAATCAAAGTTTCTTTTAAAATAGAAAAATAGTTTCCCACAATTAACATTGGGTAATTTTTTCACCTGCCTTTAAATAAAGAAAATTATTAAAGTCACTTACTTGACCAACTTTGAATGGTAACGACTATATGGGTTTTGACAAATCGTTGAATCTAAATGATTGTATACATATAAAATATTATACATAACATCATTTCGAATTTTCAGACAACGGCATATGATGCCTTTTAAAAGATAAAAATTCCCTCGGCTTATTTCACTAGCAATGTTTGTTTATAACTGATGACTAAAATATGGTATTTTATAATTATACATCTATTACCCATGCTGCTTTCACACACAAAAGAACAATGTAGGGCGACAGGGCTGATTATATGTGTATGGTTTGTGTCATATTAAATCAAACCGTAAACTGACGGGATTTAAAAAAAACGTGACCTGTAGCCTGTAATGGTCTGTATCCATTTACAATATTTCATTCGTAGGAGCATGTAGGAGACCGACGATTTCTTCACACGGTAACATATAAAAGCATTATAGGTCTTACCACAAGAGACGATATTTGTCTGCATGGAATTTCTTAATCTTCACACGGTAACATATAAAAGCATTATACGTCTTACCACAAGAGACGATATTTCTCTGTACTGATTGCCTAAACCTTCACACCCTAACATATAAAAGCATTAAAGGTCTTACCACAGGAGACGTTATTTCTCTGTAGTGATTGCCTAAACCTTCACACCCTAACATATAAAAGCATAATAGGTCTTACCACAAGAGACGTTATTTCTCTGTAGTGATTGCCTTAACCTTCACACGGTAATATATAAAATCCTAATAGGTCTTACCACTAAAGACGTTATTTTTCTGTATGCAATTGCCTACATATAAAAGCAGAATCGTTTTACCCCAAGAGACGTTATTTTTCTGTATGCAATTGCCTAAACTTTCACACCCTTACACATAAAAGCATAATAGGTCATACCACTAAAGACGTTATTTTTCTGTATGCAATTGTCTAAACCTTCACACCCTAACATATAAAAGCATTATAGGTCTTACCACAGGAGACGTTATTTCTCTGTAGTGATTGCCTAAACCTTCACCCCCTAACATATAAAAGCATAATAGGTCTTACCACAAGAGACGTTATTTCTCTGTAGTGATTGCCTTAACCTTCACACGGTAATATATAAAATCCTAATAGGTCTTACCACTAAAGACGTTATTTTTCTGTATGCAATTGCCTACATATAAAAGCAGAATCGTTTTACCCCAAGAGACGTTATTTTTCTGTATGCAATTGCCTAAACTTTCACACCCTTACACATAAAAGCATAATAGGTCTTACCACTAAAGACGTTATTTTTCTGTATGCAATTGCCTACATATAAAAGCAGAATCGTTTTACCCCAAGAGACGTTATTTTTCTGTATGCAATTGCCTAAACCTTCTCACCCTAACATATAAAAGTCTAATAGGTCTTACCACTAAAGTCGTTATTTTTCTGTATGCAATTGCCTAAACCTTCTCACCCTAACATATAAAAGTCTAATAGGTCTTACCACTAAAGTCGTTATTTTTCTGTATGCAATTGCCTAAACCTTCTCACCCTAACATATAAAAGTCTAATAGGTCTTACCACTAAAGTCGTTATTTTTCTGTATGCAATTGCCTAAACCTTCTCACCCTAACATATAAAAGTCTAATAGGTCTTACCACTAAAGTCGTTATTTTTCTGTATGCAATTGCCTAAACCTTCACACGGTAACATATAAAAGCATTATCGTTTTACCACAACAGACGGTATTTCTCTGTATGGATTGCCTAAACCTTCACACGGTAACATATAAAAGCATTATCGTTTTACCACAAGAGACGTTATTTCTCTGTACTGATTGCCTTAACCTTCACACGGTAACATATAAAATCCTAATAGGTCTTACCACTAAACACGTTATTTTTCTGTATGCAATTGCCTAAACCTTCACACGGTAACATATAAAAGCATTATCGTTTTACCACAACAGACGTTATTTCTCTGTATGGATTGCCTAAACCTTCACACGGTAACATATAAAAGCATTATCGTTTTACCACAACAGACGTTATTTCTCTGTATGGATTGCCTAAACCTTCACACGGTAACATATAAAAGCATTATCGTTTTACCACAACAGACGTTATTTCTTTGTATGGATTGCCTAAATCTTCACACGGTAACATATAAAAGCATAAGAGGTCTTACCACTAAACACGTTATTTTTCTGTATGCAATTGCCTAAACCTTCACACCCTAACATATAAAAGCATTATACGTCTTACCACAAGAGACGATACTTGTCTGTATGGAATTTCTTAATCTTCACACGGTAACATATAAAAGCATTATCGTTTTACCACAACAGACGTTATTTCTCTGTATGGATTGCCTAAACCTTCACACGGTAACATATAAAAGCCTAATAGGTCTCACCACTAAAGACGTTATTTTTCTGTATGCAATTGCCTAAACCTTCACACCCTAACATATAAAAGCATAATAGGTCTTACCACTAAAGACGTTATTTTTCTGTATGCAATTGCCTAAACCTTCACACCCTAACATATAAAAGCATAATAGGTCTTACCACTAAAGACGTTATTTTTCTGTATGCAATTGCCTAAACCTTCACACCCTAACATATAAAAGCATAATAGGTCTTACCACTAAAGACGTTATTTTTCTGTATGCAATTGCCTAAACCTTCACACCCTAACATATAAAAGCATAATAGGTCTTACCACTAAAGACGTTATTTTTCTGTATGCAATTGCCTAAACCTTCACACCCTAACATATAAAAGCATAATAGGTCTTACCACTAAAGACGTTATTTTTCTGTATGCAATTGCCTAAACCTTCACACCCTAACATATAAAAGCATAATAGGTCTTACCACTAAAGACGTTATTTTTCTGTATGCAATTGCCTAAACCTTCACACCCTAACATATAAAAGCATAATAGGTCTTACCACTAAAGACGTTATTTTTCTGTATGCAATTGCCTAAACCTTCACACCCTAACATATAAAAGCATAATAGGTCTTACCACTAAAGACGTTATTTTTCTGTATGCAATTGCCTAAACCTTCACACCCTAACATATAAAAGCATAATAGGTCTTACCACTAAAGACGTTATTTTTCTGTATGCAATTGCCTAAACCTTCACACCCTAACATATAAAAGCATAATAGGTCTTACCACTAAAGACGTTATTTTTCTGTATGCAATTGCCTAAACCTTCACACCCTAACATATAAAAGCATAATAGGTCTTACCACTAAAGACGTTATTTTTCTGTATGCAATTGCCTAAACCTTCACACCCTAACATATAAAAGCATAATAGGTCTTACCACTAAAGACGTTATTTTTCTGTATGCAATTGCCTAAACCTTCACACCCTAACATATAAAAGCATAATAGGTCTTACCACTAAAGACGTTATTTTTCTGTATGCAATTGCCTAAACCTTCACACCCTAACATATAAAAGCATAATAGGTCTTACCACTAAAGACGTTATTTTTCTGTATGCAATTGCCTAAACCTTCACACCCTAACATATAAAAGCATAATAGGTCTTACCACTAAAGACGTTATTTTTCTGTATGCAATTGCCTAAACCTTCACACCCTAACATATAAAAGCATAATAGGTCTTACCACTAAAGACGTTATTTTTCTGTATGCAATTGCCTAAACCTTCACACCCTAACATATAAAAGCATAATAGGTCTTACCACTAAAGACGTTATTTTTCTGTATGCAATTGCCTAAACCTTCACACCCTAACATATAAAAGCATAATAGGTCTTACCACTAAAGACGTTATTTTTCTGTATGCAATTGCCTAAACCTTCACACCCTAACATATAAAAGCATAATAGGTCTTACCACTAAAGACGTTATTTTTCTGTATGCAATTGCCTAAACCTTCACACCCTAACATATAAAAGCATAATAGGTCTTACCACTAAAGACGTTATTTTTCTGTATGCAATTGCCTAAACCTTCACACCCTAACATATAAAAGCATAATAGGTCTTACCACTAAAGACGTTATTTTTCTGTATGCAATTGCCTAAACCTTCACACCCTAACATATAAAAGCATAATAGGTCTTACCACTAAAGACGTTATTTTTCTGTATGCAATTGCCTAAACCTTCACACCCTAACATATAAAAGCATAATAGGTCTTACCACTAAAGACGTTATTTTTCTGTATGCAATTGCCTAAACCTTCACACCCTAACATATAAAAGCATAATAGGTCTTACCACTAAAGACGTTATTTTTCTGTATGCAATTGCCTAAACCTTCACACCCTAACATATAAAAGCATAATAGGTCTTACCACTAAAGACGTTATTTTTCTGTATGCAATTGCCTAAACCTTCACACCCTAACATATAAAAGCATAATAGGTCTTACCACTAAAGACGTTATTTTTCTGTATGCAATTGCCTAAACCTTCACACCCTAACATATAAAAGCATAATAGGTCTTACCACTAAAGACGTTATTTTTCTGTATGCAATTGCCTAAACCTTCACACCCTAACATATAAAAGCATAATAGGTCTTACCACTAAAGACGTTATTTTTCTGTATGCAATTGCCTAAACCTTCACACCCTAACATATAAAAGCATAATAGGTCTTACCACTAAAGACGTTATTTTTCTGTATGCAATTGCCTAAACCTTCACACCCTAACATATAAAAGCATAATAGGTCTTACCACTAAAGACGTTATTTTTCTGTATGCAATTGCCTAAACCTTCACACCCTAACATATAAAAGCATAATAGGTCTTACCACTAAAGACGTTATTTTTCTGTATGCAATTGCCTAAACCTTCACACCCTAACATATAAAAGCATAATAGGTCTTACCACTAAAGACGTTATTTTTCTGTATGCAATTGCCTAAACCTTCACACCCTAACATATAAAAGCATAATAGGTCTTACCACTAAAGACGTTATTTTTCTGTATGCAATTGCCTAAACCTTCACACCCTAACATATAAAAGCATAATAGGTCTTACCACTAAAGACGTTATTTTTCTGTATGCAATTGCCTAAACCTTCACACCCTAACATATAAAAGCATAATAGGTCTTACCACTAAAGACGTTATTTTTCTGTATGCAATTGCCTAAACCTTCACACCCTAACATATAAAAGCATAATAGGTCTTACCACTAAAGACGTTATTTTTCTGTATGCAATTGCCTAAACCTTCACACCCTAACATATAAAAGCATAATAGGTCTTACCACTAAAGACGTTATTTTTCTGTATGCAATTGCCTAAACCTTCACACCCTAACATATAAAAGCATAATAGGTCTTACCACTAAAGACGTTATTTTTCTGTATGCAATTGCCTAAACCTTCACACCCTAACATATAAAAGCATAATAGGTCTTACCACTAAAGACGTTATTTTTCTGTATGCAATTGCCTAAACCTTCACACCCTAACATATAAAAGCATAATAGGTCTTACCACTAAAGACGTTATTTTTCTGTATGCAATTGCCTAAACCTTCACACCCTAACATATAAAAGCATAATAGGTCTTACCACTAAAGACGTTATTTTTCTGTATGCAATTGCCTAAACCTTCACACCCTAACATATAAAAGCATAATAGGTCTTACCACTAAAGACGTTATTTTTCTGTATGCAATTGCCTAAACCTTCACACCCTAACATATAAAAGCATAATAGGTCTTACCACTAAAGACGTTATTTTTCTGTATGCAATTGCCTAAACCTTCACACCCTAACATATAAAAGCATAATAGGTCTTACCACTAAAGACGTTATTTTTCTGTATGCAATTGCCTAAACCTTCACACCCTAACATATAAAAGCATAATAGGTCTTACCACTAAAGACGTTATTTTTCTGTATGCAATTGCCTAAACCTTCACACCCTAACATATAAAAGCATAATAGGTCTTACCACTAAAGACGTTATTTTTCTGTATGCAATTGCCTAAACCTTCACACCCTAACATATAAAAGCATAATAGGTCTTACCACTAAAGACGTTATTTTTCTGTATGCAATTGCCTAAACCTTCACACCCTAACATATAAAAGCATAATAGGTCTTACCACTAAAGACGTTATTTTTCTGTATGCAATTGCCTAAACCTTCACACCCTAACATATAAAAGCATTATACGTCTTACCACAAGAGACGATACTTGTCTGTATGGAATTTCTTAATCTTCACACGGTAACATATAAAAGCCTAATAGGTCTTACCACTAAAGACGTTATTTTTCTGTATGCAATTGCAAAAACATTCACACGGTAACATATCAAAGCATAATACGTCTTACCAGAGAGACGTTATTTCTCTGTATGGAATCGTCTAAATCTTCACACAGTAACATATAAAAGCATTATACGTCTTAACACAGCAGACGTTATTGTTCTTAACGGCATTGTCTAAATCTTCACACGGTAACATATAAAAGCATTGTACGTTTTAACAGAGCAGACGTCATTGTTCTTAACGGCATTGTCTAAATCTTCACACGGTAACATATAAAAGCATTGTACGTCTTAACACAGCAGACGTTATTTTTCTGTATGCAATTGTCTTAATCTTCACACGGTACGATAGATATGTCAGCAGGCAACGATTACATTTTTATGAATACTGCGAACACCTCTGCGGCAAGGCTATCTGTAAGCAAAATGATTAAATCAACACAAAGCATCTATTTAAGGCGAAGGTACAACTGCACCAGTTTACAATCAAGAAGGATTTCATTGCAGAGTATTTCGACTTATTCTCCCTAAAAGACGGAGTTAAACTTACTGCCATTGTCAAAATATCAATTTTGATTTTAGATGCTTTGAAGTTATTTATTCTTTGAACATGATAAAGGCACCGTGTAGGTATGGCCTCACACAAGGCCTTATTTGGACTGTTCATTCATTCATTCATTTATTCATTTTCAAATGCTCTAAATTCATTGCAGTTCTTCTTTATATGAGTCTATTAATTGTTATATATGCTGTACCACTAAAAGGGGCAACAAAAAGTACGGTACCTAAATTTACTTATGATGAACTGAGGTACTAACCCTTTCCAACACTGCCAACCATGTTGTTCTTTGAGTAGATAAATGAAGGAGCAGCGATGGCGTTCTCATAGAAACATTCTCCCCTTTTATCATTGATTTGAACCCATCCATGGTCTGTTTCACATGTTCCAAAAGTGCTATGTATGTAGAATCGCCGGAGTGAACTGTAAAACAGGAGAGGCTGATGTCATTAAGTGCTTGACAAATATAATCAAACAATTCATTTACGTAGTCAAACCCAACACCTGACTGACGTCCAGTACAAACTCATGTACATATGACGGACTTGTATTTCCGGTTGAGTCTCCTTGTGAAGTAACACTGAATCAAACCACTTGTAAAAAGAAGTGCTTGGCAGTATATAACATGTGTATCATCTGTATTATAATTCTACCAAACTCGGGTTTAAGAATAGCGGAAAACGTGTTTATTTATTTCTTAACTTTATTTTCTTTGCTTACATTTTTCATGAACTTCTTTTCACAGAATCAACGACTTTGAGCAATTATATTATGTGTATGTCCGGCAGGACTGACACTATTGGAAATCTATATATACATTTACCTGAGATTGTATATTTCCAACACTGTTGGTAAATTTCTGCAATAAGCAATTTGTTGAATATGAAGAAACTTATTGTGTTTCGCATTTATACATGTATATATTATTTAAAAATGAGACATTCACGAAGAAATTACTACAGTACCAATACATTTCTTCAATACTTACCTCACAAACCCGTAAGCAGAGAAGTAGTTTATTGTGGAATCCCTGTTTAAATCAGTAAAAGAAGTAGAAAGAAGCCTTTCCTTTGCAAACCACGATGTTGAGTCTGTATCCGTAGCATTAAATGTAGCATAGACTACCTCAATACCAGCTCTATAGAGCGAAAACTTTGCCTGAAAATAAATAAATTAAATGATGAGAATCTTTTCTAGAGAAGGAAGTTTTAAAACTAGGCCGGAGGCCCCTCGAATGGCAAAACCTTTTTATTACAGATCGGGATAATTACCATAACTTTAGTATGCATATTCAATACCTACACCCATCTTTGTAGCCCAAAAACAAAAGATTCAAATATCCCTACCTCCCTACCGTGACTAAACCCATATCTCGACGACAGAACCACGGAGTGATCTCCCTTCCTCAAACCCCTTTCATGGAGCCTAAAGGCAGCCGGGATGAGGAGGCAAGGGGAGGAATGCAGGGTGTGACTCCATAAAGTTATGGTAAGTATCACATCATGAAAATTGATTTTACTTCAAAAATCTCAATTTCATTTCAGTATTAATTACCATAACTTTGGTATGCGAATTCGTCCTACCGTAGTGGAGGCTTCGAATCCAGGCAGACCAGGCTGATGGAACAAACTCGAGACATGCTCAAGGTAGGGAAAAGGTTCAAGGAACCCTCCTAATAAAGCCCCGAAAGTATTTTTTTTGTTTAAATTCAAAAACCGCCCCGTGAAACGAGCAGGTGTACCACCGTGTTGCCTGATAGCATACTATTTAAAATCACGGAATTACTGTGGAGGAACAGCCACAGACTGTGCAACCACCACCGGTCCAAGGGAATACAATCCATCAGAATGAGAAGGCAAGGACCGGAGATAACCCTTGGAATGCAGGATATCCCGAAAAGACTGCAGAGCCAACAGAACAGCCCTCATCTCGAGCACATTGCTGTGCTCCGAGAGCTGTTCCCCAGACCACTCCACCGACCGGCAACGCCCGTCGAGATAAGCTCCCCACCCTGTCATGGACGCATCCGTGTACAGGGTCATAGTGGGAACCGGCTTGGACAAAGGAACCCCTCGGAGAACATTGTCCTGATGAGTCCACCAACGTGCGTTATCCTTGACCGACTGGTTCAGAGGAAGCCAGCTTTCCAATCCCTTGTGGAAGGGACCCAGTTGGCCAGGAGAAACATCTCGAGAGGCCTGATGTGAAGTCTCCCTAAGGGGACCACATCGGCCAGGGAGTTTAGAGTAAGAGTTTCAGAACCAACCGGGTGACCTGCACCAGAGACTCTCTTACTAGGTGGAGCATGAGGAAGTCGTCGAAATAGATGTGAACATCTATTCCTCGAGAGTGCAGGAATCCCACGACCACCTGCAGCAGCTTGGTGAAAACCAAAGGTGCAGTCGTGAGCCCGAACGGCATGACACGGAACTGGAAGACCTTTCCGTTGAAAGTAAAACGGAGGTACTTCCGTGCCGACTTCTTGATGGGGATGTGGAAGTAGGCGTCCTTCAGATCTACTGAAGTCGCCCACATTCCCTCTCTCACGGAGGCGATAATACCCCGAGGGGTCTCCATATTGAAGTGAGGAGAATCTACGTGCTTTGTTGAAGGAACTTAGATCTATGATGGGACGCAACGCCCCGGACTTCTTCCGTACCAGAAACATTCTGCAGTAGAACCCGGGAGTGCATCCCAACATAGGAACCTCCTCGACCGCGCCCTTGGTTAGCATGGTCCTTACTTCCTCCTGGAGCGCCAGAGCCTTTTCCGGATACCCCGGTGGAGGAAAAAAGATTGGCTCCGACGCTAAGGCGGATCCCGCACTAGCGGAATGCCTAACCCCTCCTTGATCACAGACAAGGCCCATGCGTCTTCAGTAATTTCCTTCCACTCTGGAAGGAAAGCAGAAAGACGACCCCCCACATGAAGATCTGTTCGAGGCATATCGAGACCTTGCCAGGCAAGAGAACCGTCTGCTGACCCGAAGCCTAGTCCTGCGGGAGAATGACCCAAGCTTGAGCCGAGGGGACTGCAGTCCTCCCGGCCAAACTCGTCGTCTGACACGACCAAGGAGGGAAGAAGAGAGTCAGGAACCCTTCTTCTTACCCCCAGGAGGGTTCTTACCCTTCTTACCCTTCCATTTGTTGCCCTTGAAGGGAAGCTTATACTTGGGCTGCGCAGAAGACTGCGAAGCCGAAGGTTTAGCCTTCTTCTTAGGAGGCGCTGACCCCTGCGAGGTACTGGCCTTGTCAGCCTGAATCCTCTTCACCAAAAGTGCAGAGGCGACCGAGTCCTCCTTCAAATCCTTCTGAACAGAAGGAAGGGCCCATCCAAAAAGAGTGGACCCTGAGAAGGGGGCAGTCAACAACCTGGAGCGGTAAGGCTCATCGACCGGGCGGTTTTTCAAAGCTAAAAACCGCCTAGCCAACAAGACATTGACGAGCGATGACACAAGACATTGACGAGCGATGACACCGTTCAGGGCAGAGGTCACTCTTTCCTGGATGTCGGCCTGCTCTGTCTCGGTTATCCGACCCTCAGGCAAGTAGGATACCCTATATAGACAAACCGTCAGGTAGTCTATATAAGACAGAATCTGGATGGAGAGACGCAGCAGTCTCTCCATCTTGTGGTGTTCTTTGGGACCGAACACCACCTGGTCCACCGATTTACCGGGCCAGGCTGCAAGTTCCCTCGATTCCAGCTTAGCTGGTTGAGGGGCAAGCAGGCCATCATGTGTGGCATAGTCAGTGGCGTGCACTTCTGACAAATCGCCAACACTGAG